>NC_056743.1:1164791905-1165091905 GCF_019279795.1 Protopterus annectens
AATGTGTAATTAATGCCTGCCCATCGGTGTTGTGAGGCCCAGCACCGCAGGCAGAGGGGCTCTACACCCCTCGAAGAGCATTAATTACACATTAACACATACCCTGGAGGGCATTATTGCACTTAGACAATGGGGTCTCTGTAAAATTGTTGTGTTTTACTTACTTATGTATTTTTTAAGTACTATTTTATTTTTTTAATGTATTTTTGATGTAAAATAGTTCCTCCACCTAATGTTTCATAATTGTTGTAATATATGTTAATAATGTTGGAGGAAGCATTTTACATCAAACATATATAAAAAATAATAATAGTGTTTAAAAATAATAAGCAAGTGAAGCACAACAATGTTACATACAGCCCATTCTCTCTCCCATACACACATGCACAGTCTCTTCTGCTTTCACACACATACATATACACACACAGTCTCTTCTTCTTTCATACACAAATTCACTCATACAAGATTAGTCTCAATCTCTCTATCTGTTTCGCACACAATCTCCTCTGCTTACATACATGTATTCAGTCACACCACTTTCTCACTTATCTGTCACTCTCTGGATCTCTCTCTTTCACACCCACACACACACACACACACACACACACACACACACACACACACACACACACACACACACACACACACACACACACATACATACATCTCTCACACGGTATGCACACATTTGGTCGGCCGATAGATGGCCGATTGGAAAATGTTCGAACGCATGTCTGTGAATTTGCATAAATGCAAACACAAAGTAAGCAAAATGCAAACTGTCCCCCCCTTTGTGACCCATGGTAGCGCTTGTTTAGGTGGTAGAGCAGTCGGAATTGTCAAATTCTGTGTTTTGTTCGACATTCTGACCATTCGCCATAGGGAGATTCGCTGTTGCAGATCAGTGTTGTACCTGATCGACGGAAGGTTGTTCGATGAAATGCATGTATTCCCTGTCATGCACATACCCCTCAACTGTCCAGATTTTCGAGAATGTCCAGATTTTGGGTCTGTTTCTCCAGAAATGTGTGGATTTCTAGCAAACCACTGACTAATCATTGAGAACTGAAGTAAGAAAGAAACGGGAGTCATTTGAGTTTTAGACTTCACATCCTTCAGAAATGTCATGCTATCATAAAACCTGTTGTTTTACCAACTTTCTAAGTCTATAAGAGCAATATTTAAAAAGTGCCCCTATTTTTGGGCCTTTGTCCCCCCATCATTTTTGGCTTTATCCATATTTCTTGCTGGAAGAGATTGAGAGGTATGCTTACACAGGCACACACACACACACACACACACACACACACACACACACACACACACACACACACACACACACACACACACACACACACACTCTCTCCTTTCATGCATGCATTCAAGCACACATGTAGGCAAATATAAACACACACTTTTCAGTTTTGCTCAGTTGATCGCTCTTTTTCTGGCTCATACATGCACACACTCATACACATGCTTCATTTTTATTTTACACTCGCTAAACAGCAAAAGTGCTGCTTTACAAGTGTAAAATAACGGCTCACTCGCTCTCACTTTCACTGACATGTACACATACACTCAAATACGCACGCACCTGCCTTTTATGTAGATGTCTTCTTTTTTTTATATATTTTACACTCGCTAAACAGCAAAAGCTCTGCTTAGTGAGTAGAAAATAATAGGGGCTCTTCCGATTTTTCAGTCCGTGCTACA
This sequence comes from Protopterus annectens, assembly GCF_019279795.1. Taxonomy (NCBI): domain Eukaryota; kingdom Metazoa; phylum Chordata; order Ceratodontiformes; family Protopteridae; genus Protopterus; species Protopterus annectens. The sequence goes on from NC_056743.1 coordinate 1,164,793,622, forward strand.
CGACAGCTTGATATGCTGTCATGAAGTGCCGGATTCATTCTTCTCAGCAGGCATTATTTATACATACTGATGTATGGTTTGCCCATTGTCTAAAGATAGATAATACACAGACAGGTGGGCAGATATCTTAGCAAGAGATGTTTGCCCTTCAAAATAAATGAATAATGTAAACTGCAAGTTGTGTTCCTTTAATAAATATTATGACTGAAAATCATTCGTATAACAGACTGAATTATGGAATTGAAATACTTAAGAGCAATTCATTTAAAAAAAATACCTCAAAAAGTTTTGCTCTGTTCCTTTTTGAAAATAGATTTTGTTTTTTTATGTGGGTGATTGATAGCTCCCAACTGCTTCAGTGTGGTCATATGTATTTCTTAGGTGTTAACTCTGAAACACTGATGCAACAAACCAGACAACATTTACCAACAATAATGGAAGGAAATGCTCTTTGAGGTTTGAGTAACTACAGATCACTGTTTTGTGGCTGATCTGTACTATTAACAATGATATGGTTTCTTAAATTGTTAGTGTGGTGCTGATGAGCATATGTTGTGCTGTGGACAGCTAGAGAAGGCAGCTGGTCAAGAACAAAACTAGCAACCTGTGTTTGACTTTTAAATGAAGAGTCTTTTAATACCTGCAGTTCTGTAGTAGCAAAGCCATGATGAGATATGAACTACAATTTAACTGGCAGGAAAAAGCAGGGCATGGTGGGAATATAATCTCATGTTTGTCAGTTGAAAATTTCAACAAAAACTAGTGGCTAATAAGTGTTAAAAAGATGCCTGTCCTATATATGTAATACATTTTATCATTGAAGAGGTTTGCTTCCTGTTTGAAGAAATGTGCACTGCAAGTCACTAAGGGACTGAATCGAGTTTTGACTTAACTATATCAGAAAGGCTAAAGTTTTTAGGTGAGGATGAGATGGAGAAGATTGCACTATGCTGTTGTTGTTGTTTGTCTTTTCGGCTTTTCCCGGTTAGGGGTCACCACAGCGAAACTCCGGTCCACTAATTATTGGCAGTAGATTTTTTTTTTATGGTGCCGAGTTGCCAGCCTGATGCCCAACCTTCAGCGAAGGCACGCCCATTCATGCATGTCTTTTGGAGGCCACTCGACCGCGAGGAGGACATGCAGACTCCACACAGAAGGCACTCCAGCCATGAATCAAACAGGAGAACCTCTTGCTGTGAGGCAACAATGCTATAACGTCAATGAAAGAAAATGTATCTGTTTTGATTTGGAGAAAGGAGTGAGGCAACGTACATAGTATCAAAAAACTGAAAGAAAAGCAGTAGTTGAGATGCAAGTTATGTCTTTTACTGGGGTAGGAAGTAACACATTCAAGTGAAAATGGAGGTTGTGGTGAGTTTCCTACAAACATTCATGAGAATGGAGTTGCTGAGTACAAAGATAAAGTATGACATTATGTGTCAGGCATACTTCTCATCTTTTTTGTACAACACTTCTGGATAAAGCCAAATAATGGGGGGGGGGGTCAAAATCCTCAAATCAGGGACATATTTTAAATATTGCTCTTATAAACTTAAAGAGTTGATAGAATAATAGTGTTTCCATTAATATGCATTTTTGGATGGAAAAGAGGTGTGAAACTCAAATGTCTGCCATTATTTAGTGACTTTGGTGCTCAATAATTTGTTTGAAAACCATAAAATTTATGAGGAACTAACCAAAAATAGGAGGCATAACTCTAGACATTCTGCAAATTTCTGGATAGTTGAAAATTATGGCTGCAGGTCAGAAAGAACTTGCTGCATTCAGATTATTATCTATTTCTATTGCATGTCATATTATTTTTTCTATAAATATGTTTAAAAATGCTGGTTAGACCTGCTGTCAGGTCAGCTATAAGTCTTTGACACAGTTATGCCTACCTGGCTATAATTAGATGTTTGTGTCACCTGCTGACTCACTGCTGGACAGCTCTCAATGGCTAGTCAGTTTCCTGTCAAGCTAAAAGATCATCTGCTTCAGCTTGTTCATATTTCACTCTACTTTCAGATGAAGTGATGAAACTAGCATAATATTTATGGATACCTGCATATACTCTATAAGGTAAGACACCAGTTGACTATGTGATATGTTTTGTGGTAGTATTGAAGGAAGGCTTCTTCTTAACAAAGCTATTGTGAAAGACTTTTTAAAATGATTTCATCCTCATTGGTTTATCTGCCTTCTGAGGTTAAAGTATTTATGATTTGCCCCAGTCCTGAAAAGGGTACGTATAGCAGATATCAGTGTCTGTGACATTTTCAAGGCTCTATACAAAGGTTAGGCTATCTGTATTGTTTTCTTATTTTAGTGCTCAATTCTGGCATATAACTAATGAAAACCAGTATTGCTCCAAAGGTTTGTCAAATTTCCAAAGTTTCTGCGTTCCGTGCATGAAAATATTTCTGTCACCTGGGTTAGTGCATATGATATCTGGAGGAGGAATGAAGCCTGTGGAGGGTCCACAAACCCATGTTCATTGTGTAGATTCCACTTCAGTTGAGTTTGGGATAGACAGATTCTTTATTTATTCATTTATTAAATATTTTGTACTGTTTCATAGCTTACGGCTCACTGACATAAAAGAGGTAAACCTTCATTGTGTTAGTTGTATGATAATCACCTTACATATTACAATCACTTGTGTTTCCTTTGTGAATTGAAAGCAGGAAACCTAGATCACCCCCTTATGCCACTGACATCTTCATAAGAACAACTAAGGGCTTGCTTCTTCAAAAGCGGATGTACTTTTGTCTTTTTAAAATTATTTTCTTGTAGTAAAATAGCTTGTGTGCTTTGAAACCTTCTGCAGATTATTTACAATAGCTCTGTTGGTTGATTCAAATGTGTGAAGTTGCTGCTTTTATAAGAATCTCCAATCAGTAGTGTTTTCATAGCATATTTTCGGTGGTTGGTCAGGGTCAAGCAATGAACTATTAAGATCTGTCAGAGCAAGATGTATTTTTCAATCTACAGTTTATGACAGGGGCTTATTATAGAGTCAATGTTCTTTATGGTACACCGTAAGAACAGAATGGTGTCAGTATTACAGTGTGAGGCTGTAAACTGTATAACACTGGCTGCACTGTTGCATCTTTATATTTTTCTGCCTGACTTCTTCATAAATAATCATACAGAGAGGGTTATTTACTCAGGACCTGTGGTATTATCCTTACCTGAAGTATTTTTTGTTTTCACAAGAAAGGTTTTTAATTGCGTCTTGTTGCCTAAAAGCTACAGCCCAGTTTTAAGGTTTGACAGCCCAAATATGTAATATAGAAAAGCAGTTCTGATCTAATAGATGCAGTAACTTTCTTCTTACTGCATTGGTGTTATCTTCAGATTATATTCCCCCTGTGATATGAACCTTACATTGTAAAACTTGTAGCTATCTATTACATCACTGTCAAACATTTTAGGAACACAAAAACCCAGCCTTTCATGGAAGATAATGCCTTTGAGCAGCTTAATGTTTCAGTTTCCCTAATGCATGTGGTGTAGATCATAGTTTACTTGCAACTTAATCTCCCACTGATCAAAATCAAATCAACTTTCATGCCATGCAGTCTTGAACCCTCTCAGTATTCTTGTCTCCACATGGGCCTCAGAAAGAACATTCCATATGCATCTACCACCCACTTCCTGAAGAAATGTTCAAATGATCTCAGAGATGTCTTCTTTCAGTCTGTATATTTTATTTGCCTGTACAACTTATTTTGGAAGGTGCCACTCTCTTAGAAAATTGATTTTTGTAAAATACTAATGTATATCAAGGCTCCTGTACAACAATATCCAGAATAACTTAATTAGTTTTTCTTTCTATTGACTTACTGCTAGCATGGTTGTCCTTTAAGTGAACTCTCTACTCCTTTTAATGCTTTTTTGGATAATTATAGTTTAAAAATGTGAGAACAGAACTTAGTTTACTAGTTTCAAAGTTTAGAGACTGGTATTATGGAATGAAACTTACAAACAGTTATCTACAGCAGTTATGTCCATCACCGTGGTTCAGTGGTTAAGATTATTGCTTCACAGCAGTAGGGTCTGGAGTTCACTTCTTAAATCTGGTCCCTCTCAGATTGAAGCTTTCACACTCTTCTTCTTATGTCCATTGGTGTTTCCTTTGTTATTCTCCTGCTCACAATGAAAAAGTATTGGTTTTCTAGCTATTCATATTTTTCCCTCCCATTCTCTGTCTCTTTATCGCTCTCTCTTGCTCCCTCTCATTCTCTCTCTCTCTCTCTCTCTATATATATATATATATATATATATATATATATATATATATATATATATATATATATATATACACACACACACACACACACACACACACACACACACACACACACACACACACACACACATATATATATGCACGTACACATACATCTCTCTCTCTCTCTCTCTCTCTATATATATATATATATATATGTTATATATATGTATGTAGATATATATATTTTATGGGTCTACTTCTATTCACTGACTCCCATTTATATATATATATATATGTATATATATATATATATATATATATATATATTTATATTATATATATATATGTAGATATATATATTATATATATATATATATATATATATATATATATACATATATGTATATACATATATATACATATATGTATATATGGGTGCAGATTGTTTGGTCATCAATCACTTTGTTCTACCGGTGGTAGTGCAATATTTTTCAGTCGAATTTCCAATGTATCGAATGGTTATGTCAGTGTTTGTTGAAACAGGTAAGTGGTGTGTATGTGTATGTGTTTGTGAATGTGTGTTTTTTAGGGTTAAGTAAGGGGACAGATTAAGTTAGTGATTGTGAGTGTTTAGCGTTAAGTTTTGGGTTAGGTTAAAGGATAGTGTGTGTGTGTGTGTGTGTGTGTGTGTGTGTGTGTGTGTGTGTGTGTGTGTGTGTGTGTGTGTGTGTCTTAGTTCTTACTGGGTGCATATAGTGAGTATCAGAGCTGTCTTATGCAGTGGTAGTGTTATGGGAAGTGTTTTTTTAAACTTAAGATGCAGGTTAGGGTTAAGCTTAGGGTTACATTTAGCATGTATTACATAAGTGAAGCAGGGAGCAAAGCTCCACTGCCAACCTTAGTAATGCTTGCTAACCCTAACCCTAAACCTGCTCCTAACCGCAAGCTCCATTTTAAATAAAAAAAAAAAAAAAAACTTCACATAACATTACCACTCTTCATAGAAATTTGAGATGAGTGTGGCTAGGTAGTGCATGAGAAAAGGAAATGTGTTTCATTTTTCAATGTTCTGTGTGCCAATGTGTTGTATTAGTGATGTAATGACTGGTCAATATGTTTTGGTTGCTGTTTTGTGTGGCGACCAAGTAACATGACTACTATTAAGTAAAATAACCAGACACACACATATATATCTATATCTATAAACAAGATCCAAAAGAAGTATGTAGAAAAAACAAATCTGCATGAGTTAATACTACATCCAAAAATCAGTTGAATGCCAGCAGTCAAAAATATTACTTATTTTATTCTTTTATTACTGTTTAAATGGAAATGGCTTGGAATCCACAACAGACCAAGAACCAAAAAGCTTTATCAGTACTACAGGATCTCAGATCTCTACCTTTTTATACAAAAATTACAACATAACCACCAGATAACAACAACATTTCATTTAAAAAGTAACGGTGTGCATACTACAACTTCCCCACACAATAGTGAAACCTAGTAGTCTTAAAAATGACAAACACACACACACAAACACACATATATATGTACCTAAATATATTTACATTAACTAGATCAAAATAGCTCCCAGACAAAATATCCACCTTTTTTATTGTTCAAAATATTGTGTTTTTTTTACGAAAATCACCAGATACTTTATCAATGTGAATGAAAGAAAAACAAACCACTGGATGCTGATATAAAAGGGACATTTATTTCTCTTACATTGTAAGTCACTTAGATGTAAGGCTATCCATATTTATATACTATCAAATACATCACCCAAGAGGTATTACATATGTTAATATGTATTAAAATATATATATATATATATATATATATATATATATATATATATATCTATATATATATAATTTATTTATTTTATTTTGCATTTGTTAACCGGGATAGTCCATCTGTGTATGAGCCCATTTTCAGCGGAGGCCTGGGGAGATAAGCTCCAATAAAACAAGAACAACATTGACAGGTACAGTGTCAGTTTTACATAGAATTTAACAGAAAAATCTAGAGACAATAAAGAAAGTTCAATATGCAATAGGCACTTTGGTGAAAATGAGAAAGTTATTACAATATAGTAAAGTCATATATATCTATATATCTATCTCTGTCTCTCTCTCTCTCTACATATATATATATATATATATATATATATATATATATATATATATATATAGGGTCTACTTCTAATGACGGTGATGCGACAGTGAAATCACCGACACCAAGCGACCGACAAGAGGTTCTCCGTTCGAATCCCAGACAGAAGACCGACAAAGGGAATGTGTAAGCGACCTGGTAAGTATCGATAGTGAGGGATTTAGGCGGACAGGTAAGTGTGCAATACTCAGGGATGTAGGGTTAGGGTGTGATAGGTGAGTGTCGGTAGTTCCTCCCAGGGTTAGGGGTGTGTAAGTGAGTTAGGGTTAGGGTGCAGGTAGGATTGCGGTACTGTCGAGACTTGGGGTTAGGGGTGGGTAAGTGAGTTAGGGTTAGGGTGCAGGTAGGGAGTGTGCCTAGTGTGGACCTTAGGTTAGGGTTTGGGTTAGGGCTAGTGGATATGTGTTGTAGTGTACTGTGTTGTTTACGTGTAGTGTGTGTTATGGTGTTGGTGATTTGTGTGGCGGTTTTCTGGCGTAACCGGTGATTTCACTGAAGATATATTATATATATATATATATATATATATATATATTTATTTATTTATTTTTTTTTGACAGTAGGGGTCCATCTTTAGTTGAACATTTGAGTATACTTTAATACGTGTACATAAGAAAAGAAATTGACAAATTATACTCTTATTTTAGGTAGCTAATAGGTGGTGTTAACAAGTGGGAGTGGGGTATACATGGAGACTATAAAATTTAGGGGATGAAATTTGATGTGGGCTTATGTGGTATTAGCCTGGCTTAGTGTAGGAGCAGAACCAGTTGTTAGTGAGATGGTCTTTGGGCAGAGTTTTGAATTGGTGCAGGTTGGTAGCATTTAGGATGTGTTGAGGGATTGAGTTCCAAAGTTTAGAAATGTGGTGGGAGTAGAGGGCATCCCCGGCTTTGTTGTTACTTTTGGATACTTTGAGGAGTGTTTTGTGTGAGGATCGGAGTGTTGGCATATGGTTGGAGTAATTGTTGTAGGGCTGGGATTCTGTTTGGCTGGTATATTAGTTGGTGAATAAAGACAAGTTGGGTATGGGTTAGTTGTTGTGAGAATTCTAGCCAATTTATTTGTTGTAGGGCAGAGCAGTGGCAGGACCTATATGGGGAGCTAGTGGCGAACTTGGCTATTTTATTGTAGGCTGATTCAAGTTTGGTAAGGTCAGTTTTGTTAAGGTTTGTAAGGATGGGAGAAGCATAGACAACAGTAGATAAGAGATGAGTCCTGGTAATGCTTAGTCTAGAATGGCTAGTTAGGAAAGGATTAATTCGGTAAAGAGAGCCTAGTTTGATGTGTGTGTTTTTAATGTTTTGAGAGAGGTGTAGGTCAAATTTTAATTTGCTATCAATTGTGACACCTAGTAATTTGGTATGTGAGCTGGTGTTTATGATTGTGCTGTTGGAGGAGTGGATTTGAAAAGTGGCTGAGGGATTGGGTGTTTTGGTGGGGAGAAAGAGCATGAGTTTGGTCTTGTTTGGGTTCAGTATGAGGTTAGTGTTAGTTAGTCAGGATTCTACTTCTAGGAAGGATTGTTGTGTTATAGCCTGTAGTTGTCTTAGAAAGGTGGTGGAGCATATCAGGGTAGGTCATCTGCATGTTGGATGACAGAGGCGAAAGATATGGATTTATGAAGTTGATCGTGAAGATGGTAAAAAGTAGGGGGCCTAATATGGAGCCTTGTGGAACTCTTATGTTAACATGCAGTAAAGATGATAGCTCCTTTTGCCATCTAACAGCCTGCTGGCATTTGGTTAGATAGCTGTGGAACCAAGCTAGGGAAGAATGACTGAGATGTAATGTGGCCAGTTCTGACAGCAGTTTTTAGTGTGAAACTGTGTCAAATGCCTTTCAGAGATCTAGAAAGATGCATAAGACATATTTATTCTGATTTATGTGTTCATTTATTGTGTTAGTAAAACTGAGGAGGGTGGTTGTGGTGCTGTGGTGGGGGTGAAAACCATGTTGTGTGTTTGATTTGAGGTTATTGAGAAGATAATTTAGAAGCTGGGTGTGAATACATTTTTCTAGTATTTTGGAGAGAGGTGAAAGTATGGCAATGGGCCTGTAATTAGTAAGCTTGGTAGAATTGCCACCTTTATGCAGTGGGGTGATATGGGAGACTTTCCAGATTAGTGGAACATGGTTCTCAGAGATAGAGCGATTGATGAGGATAGAAATGGGGTAGGCTATGACTTAGGAGGCAGCTTTGAGGAATTCTGATGGGAGGTTGTCAGCAGCTAGGCTGGTGGGCTTGAGCTTACTGAGTAGTTTTTTTATGGTATGAGTTGGGACGGGGTTAAAGGAGGAGGAGTTTACACCCTCATTGCTGGCTACAGGGATTGTAGTGGTGATGTTTTGATCATAGTCAATAAGTGAGTGAATTGTGTTTATGAAAAAGGAATTGAATTGTGTTGCGATGTTATCATTTGATGGGGTTGTGGTAGGATTGGAGGTGGACGTACTACCAGGTTGCGGGAGTTTGTTTATAGTGGCCCAGAATTCGTTGGGGTTGTTTTTGTTTCTTTGCTGTGCAGTGATGTAGTAGGCTTTTTTGTCAGCTTTTATTTGGAATATTGCTTTATTCCTAAGTTGTTTGAAAAGCAGAAGGTTGTCATTGCTTTTGTTATTCAGCCAGTGTTCCCATGCCTTGTCCCTTTCTTTTAGTAGGTCTTTGGTGCTGTTTCTAAGCCAGGGTGTGTGGTGATGTTTTATTCTAGCTATTCTGCAGGGCACCAGGCTGTTTAGGATGTTGAGGAAGGTGGTGTTAAAGTGTTGAACAGCATCATTTAGTGTTTGTGTTTTGAGGGGGGACCAGTTGATTTGTTGGAAGAGGGAGTTGGAAATGAGGATATTAAATGTTTTCCTGTTGCAGATTAGCCTATACACTACTTGTCTAGGTGGACTAAGATTGTTTATGATTAGGTATGTGGGTAGGTGGTCACTTATGGTACAGGGGAGGCATCCTGCTAAAAGGGGCGTGTTATTTTTATTTGTGAGAGTCCAATCCAGGATGAATTGTCTGTTGGAGGTTTTGTCTATTCTTGTGGGGTTTTGTATGAGCTGGGAGAAACCATATAGGTTCATGAAATTGGATAGATTATTGGAATTATAGGTGGACCAATCAGTGTTGAGGTCACCCATAATTATGGTCTCTTGGTGGACGGTTGTGGATAGCCAGTGAAGTATGTCTTCAAATGCGCTAGTGTTATCTCCTGGAGGGATATAGATAGCCACTATGATTAGTGTTTTGTTGTTGATATTCAGTTTGGATATGAGTGATTATGCATTAATAGATGTAGGAAGTGTGGTGTTGCTAATTTCTAGAGCTAGATTTTTTTTAAACATTTTTGCTACACCTCCTCCAAATTTATTTTGATGATCGAGTCTATATATGTTGAACCCTGGGGGAAGTATTTCATTATTTTTGACATGCGGCTTAAGCCAAGTTTCAGTCAAAATGGTTATGTCAGGGGAATGTAAGTCAATTAGTGCATAGAGGTCATGGATTTTTTTTAGTATACTTCTTAAATTTATATTAAGGAACAGCAGGGAGTGTTGTTTGGGGTGAAGGGGTATGGTGGAGTTGATTGAGGTGTAAGTGGTAGTTTGTTGATTGGTAGTATTGGGGCCAGGGTTGGGGTAGATGTCACCACTGAGTTTTAGTTTTGATAATATATGAAATAAAGTTGTTATAAGTTTGCTTAAGTGTTTGTGGTTTCTAAATAGCGCTTCATTTTTGTGTCTGGTTTGATGGTATTTAAGTGGGAGGTAGTCTATTTCTGTGTTGTAGAGGTTGGGTGAAATTTGGGAGTTGTGGTGGATTATGGGCAGTGGAGAGCTGGTGATTGAGTTGGTGAGGTGGTCATAGTAGATGGGGTGTAGAAGTTAGTTAAATGATAAAGAAGGGCTAGTGTGAATAGGTTGGTTGTGCGGAGAGATAAGATAGTAAATAGTGTTTGTTTTAGTGGATGTAATGATGTGTGTTTTAGTGAATATAACATTATGTGCTTTATTAGTATGTTGAGGTTGCTAGAGTGGGACTAACAGCGTATGGTTAAATTGTGTTGTGAGATGTTGGAGGGGGAGGTGATCATTGTGCATTTGTGGGTATGTGGTAGAGCAGGGATTAAATCAGACAGGAGGGTGACTATGTGGGAGGTCAGAGCAGCTGAATGTGTAGGTGGATATGTGTTGTATTGTAATGGTAGGGGAGGGGGTTATAGTGGAGACTGACCTGTTTTTATTACAGGGTGTGACAACTGTTAGATGTGTATGAAACAAGAGGATTGTTTGCATTGATAGCATCAATGTATTGATAGCATTTTATAATGGTAAAAAGGGTAGGGATTGGTCGAATGTTAATATATGTGTGCTAATGGATGGGTGTTAATTAGAATTAGTGTGGAAATGTGAGCTACTTTATAATTCAGAATTGTACAGGTGGTGATTGGTAGACACGTGTGAGTAGGAGTGGTTAGGTTTAGATAAATGTGAGTGATTTAGGGGTGGGAGTGAATGGGGGCAGGGTAGGGGAGCGGAGGGAAGTCAGAGCATAGCGAGGATGGAACAGAGCGGGCAAGCCAAGTTCTATAACTGCACAGCAAGGAACAGCCACTCAGACCACCAGGAACTGTGAAAAGTATCTATGCAGCTGACAATTTTGTAGACTAGGAATTCTTAGAGAAATAGAAACCATATGCCTGGAGTGAGTATGGAGTGGGAGAAATATGGACAAGTGTATTGGGAAGGAGAGCGAGAGATGATTGATATATATATATATATATATATATATATATATATATATATATTTATGATATATATATATATATATATATATATATATATATATATATATATATATATATGTATATATATATATATATATATATATATATATATATATATATATGGGTCTACTTCAGAATGTCGACAGTTCAGAATGACGACTTTCATATGGCCGACACCATATGATCGACATTTCAAAAGACCGACATCCTGAAATAGCACCATGTACCTACCTGTAAACACAGTAAAATATTCTCACTCCGAGATTGCACTACAGTGCAGGAAAGGAGAAACTCCCACTCCCACACTGTAGCTGGATCTCCGCTATCATTTGTCGGCCTTTCAAATGTTCACTCATATGGTGTCAGCCATATGAGTTTCGAACATTTGAAAGTTCGAACAAATGAAGGGCTCCCATATATACATATATATATATATATATACATATATATATATATATATATATATATATATATATATATATACATATATATATATATATATATATATATATATATATATATATATATATATATATAAAAACGGGTCAACCCACCTGCACCTCCACACCCCTTACAAATTATATATACCAACTCCAACACTGTAAACAGTAGGGTAAAGGCAAATTACAAGGATCATGGAAAACATCTGATGTAGATGCACCTGTCTAAAAAAAGAAGTAAAAGAAAGTAAACAAAGGAGCACCAAGTGATGTCAACAAGCAAAGTGTGGTGGACAAGATCCTGGGCATAGTAAATGACAAAATGGAGTAAAGACCATAGAAAACACAGAAAATAAGAGTGGAGTGCACAAAACAGATAAAATAAGAAGACTAAGAAGCTGGACAAAACAAAAATCCATGAGAAGAGAAGAGAAGAGAAGAAAAGAGAAGAGAAGGGAAGAGAGGAGAAGATAAGAGAGAAGAGAAGAGAAGAGAAGAGAAGAGAAGAGAAGAGAAGGGAAGAGAGGAGAAGAGAAGAGAAGAGAAGAGAAGAGAAGAGAAGAGAAGAGAAGAGAAGAGAAGAGAAGAGTAACTGTAGCAGAAGTAGGGACATAGATACAAGAAGTAGAAGAAAAAGAATATATCATCAAAAGGAGACACTAACTGAATCCACAGGGAATTCAAACACCCTGTGCTGCACCTTATAGGTCTCAACCTAGCTGGAATGGTCAATGGATGAGGGAAAAAAAAGCAAAATGGAATGGTGGCAGGAAAATCAATCAAGTGAAGAGACCAATGGGAGAAAAAGTCATCAAGAACTGGAGTGCCTGGTCATAAAGAATACCCACACCTCCAGGTTGGTGGCAACGCACAAAGCTTCAGAAACCATCCAGGTGCAACTAACCATAGGCAAAACTGCTCTACAAATTGTAGCATGCTACAGGCCACCCTCTCAAACTCAGGAACCCCACACAGCCTTCCTGAAGACACTGGAGGGTATAAATGTATCTCCAAACACCATCATATTGGGTGACTTCAACTACCCGAATATAGACTGGGAACATTACTCAAGCCCTAACTTTCTAGCCCAACGGTTCCTGGAGTTCATAAATTCAAATGCCATAGAACAGCTAGTCACTGTTCCCACGAGAGGAGAAATTATACTAGATCTCATTATCACAAACATGGGGACAAAATGCTCCACACGAAGTATATCCCTCATTGGTGAGATCTGATCATAAACTAATCTCACTGGAAATCCACATCCCGCCCCCACCTCAAACAAAAAAGACCACAGTGAAGAACTTCTCTAAAGCAAACTTCACACTACTCAAGACTGGTGTGGTATCCTTCAAGGCCCCTGAGCCAGTGGAAACCACAACCCAAGCTGTGGAAGCCCTTACAAATGCCTTCTATGAACACCTCCAGGACTGCATGGATCAGGCAATCCCAAATAAAACCAAGACTCTTTCCACAAAGGGCAAACGTCCAGTCTGGTGGACCCCAGCCATTAACAAACTTTACAATAAGAGGAGAAAGCTATTACATGATAGAACAAAATCCATAAAAGGGAAGTCACCCCTGATCATTATTAGTAAAAAATACGAGCACTCATAAAATCAACTAAGGCCAATTTTGAGAGAAAAATTGCCATGGATTCAAAGGACAATCATAAGGCCTTTTTCAGCTATGTTAGGAACCTGGGTGGAAACTCCCAGATATGCTCAGAATTAGTCCAAAATGATACAAAATCACTGAACCCACAGACATTGCCAACATACTGGCAGACAGGTTCAGTGCAAACTTCACCCCTCTCCCCTAAAGGAGAGATAACTATCCCAGCGGAGTGTAGCCTCCCAGACATCTCAAATGCGCAGGTGAAAGCTGCTCTCTCTAAAGCTAAAAACACAGCATCAATGGGACCGGATGGTGTCCCGGCTGTGTGCTACATGAGCTAAATGAGGAATTAAACCCACACATAAGGCAGCTGTTTAATCTCAGCCTTACCACAGGATACGTGCCCAAGGAGTGGCATACGGCAACTGTGGTCCCACTCCACAAAGGCGGTGCTTCTACGGACCCTGGTAATTACTGCCCCATAAGCTTAACAAGTCTAGTCTGCAAAGCTATGGAGAGGATCATAATGGAGCTCATAAACAAATATATAGGGGACTTGCAGACATTGGACCCGACCCAGTTTGGCTTCGTCAAGGGCAGATCATGCCTTTTGAACTTGGTCGACTTCTTCGAAACAGTCACCAAGGCCATTGATGAGGGAAAGGCAGTCCATACAGCCTACCTTGACCTTGCAAAGGCTTTCGACACAATACCTCACTCGGGTATTGTAGAAAAACTTACCAGCTTAAATGTAAACCCATATGTCACAAGATGGGTTGCAAACTGGCTTAAGGACAGAACCCACAGGGTTAGAGTTGCTGGCGCTATGTCAGACTCCAAGCTGGTCACAAGTGGTGTCTCACAGGGCTCGGTCCTTGGCCCCCTATTGTTCGGCATCTACTTCTCAGAAGTACAGGCCAACATGGGAGGACTTTGGCTGACAAAGTTTGCAGACGACTGCAAACTGGGCGCCATAGTGGAAAGTGCATCGAACATGGATATCCTTCAGAAGGGACTCACGGAAACAGATAGCTGGTGCCAGAGCCATGGCCTGAAGTTAAACGCCAAAAAATGTATAGTCATACCCTTCGGGAAAAACAAGGTAACCCCAAGCTACCATATAGGTGGCAATCCACTAAGCACAGAAGAGGTTATCAGGGACCTGGGGACCCAGGTTAACAGTGGCCTTTCTTTGGACACTCACGTTGCTAAAGTAGTTAGAAAGACCTTCTACATTGCCCACCTGATCATGAAGGGATTCACATCCAGATCTAGTGAGGTCATTGTTCCCCTGTACTCTTCACTTATCAGACCAATGATCGAGTACAATGCCCCATTTGGGATGTATCTCACCCGACATCTGCAGCAATTGGAGAGACCCCAAAAGTTCCTCACCAAAAGGATAAAGGGACTCCAAAATCTGTCATATGCTGCCAGTCTGAAGAAACTCCAGCTCTATTCAGTCGCATACCGTCTGCTCAGAGGTGACATGTGCCTGACATACAAGGCCATGTCCAACCCGGAATTAATGGACATGCTCCACCTCAAAAAATCTAAATCCACCAAAACCACTAGAGCAAGTGACTTAAACCTTTAGCACGGATATAAATAAGACGTGCTGGAGGGATAGATTTATCACTCAGAGACTCCCTATGCTGTGGAATAAAATCCTGGTCCATGTGAGGCAGAGCACCTCGCTGGCTCTGTTCAAGAGAAATCTTGACCTGTGGATGGGAGATCTTAGGTTTACCCCAGGAATCATCTCTGTGTCACTGCTGGACAGAGGCACAACAAACTAATGGGCACTGTATTTTTTCATATAAGGGGTGGCGTAAGCCACAAAACTTTGGGCTAGGCTTATAAATGCCTTAGGGCAGATAGCCTAGTATAAACCTATGAACCTATGAACCTATAAATGGAGAAATGAGAGAAGAAATGAGAGGCAGTGCAAGAGAACAAAATGAGTGGGCATACTCAGTAAACTCTATTATATGTATTCCAAACACCAAAAGCATGCACAGAGTCCTATGGCAGTGGCAATATAACGCCAATTCAATTCCACAATTCCACAAATCTAATGCCAAACGTGTATGAAAAACGTTTATTAAAATGACGTGAGCGCTTTCACCATGAGGCTTCTTCAGACGTTCATCAAACACAACATACTAACGTCTTTAAAAACTGTTACAAGTCTCCCTATTGGTTAGAGGCCAACATCACATGTGCACTCATTGCATAGGCTAAACGACCTTATGCAACTACAAATAGTACATTTAAAACATAGACAATACATTTATATGACCATTAAAAAATATATGTATATGTAATAATAATAATAAAAGACTGAGAAAAACAGTAGTAAAGGCTACAATAAAAACTGCAATATATCAACATCAATACTTATACATAAAGTATCATAGCATACAGTTAGGTATATCTATCAGTGCTGGCAATACTGGAAACTAAAGCTAGTGAGAGATCAAATAATCATAAAGATATGGGCATCCACACAGGGACCACAAGACTACTTCCTTGGTCTTAAACACCTCTTTTTCTTTAATATGGGTTGCAAATTCACCTTCTCATTCAAACCGGGTAGATGATCTGCTCTACATCTAATAATCCAGCGAAGTTCACACTCTAGTGTGTAATTGATCAGATCACCACCCCGTATGCTTGGATAGACTTCCTGTATCACACAAAACAAAAAACTATGTTGGGGGCCATGTAGCTTCACATGTTTAGCCAGTGAATTCACTTCTGTTCCAATTCTTATGTGGTATTGGTGTTCCCTAATCCTTTCGCGTAGGGTCCTATTGGTCTTGCCAATATAAAAAGATGTACATGCCGTACATCTGGCTAAATAAACCACATTCCTACTCATACAATTGGTACATGTCTCAAACCTAAAAACATAGTTGTTATGTGGATTGACAAAGTTCATTCTATTATCTATCAAACTACATTGATTACAACTCCCACAACTTCTGGTGTTGTAGCCTCCCATAATGCCACCTTTAGGTATACTTATTCCCTTATAACATAATAAACTTTTCAAATTAGACTTGTTCTTATATACAACTAAAGGGGCCGGACCCACTAACTCACTAATGTGTTGGTCCAGACCCAAAATCTCCCAGTGTTTACTCATTAATTCTTTTAATACAAACACATCTCTTGTATAAAAAATTGGTGCCCTCACAAACTTTGGGGCAAAGATCTCTTGATGTTCCACTTCAGATATAGTATCAGAGAAATATGGTCTAGCTGTAGTGGTCCTACCCCTACACACCTCATCCAACACCAATTCGAACATATGTTCGTCATACCCCCTCTCTAAGAACATATTTCGTAACTTGGTAACCTCTCCTTCAAACCCAGATGCACATGGGTTCAGCCTAGACGCTCGCACTAGTTGGCCCTTCATTACATTATTGAACACATAACGAGGGTGCATACTGCACCTGTGTAAGAAGGTGTTCTTATAACACAGTTTACGATGAATAGAGGTGTTCAACATACCTGATGGGAGCCTCACTATGTTCACATCTAAGAAAGATATCTGTTCTATGGAAGAAGTACACGTGAACCTCAAAAAATCAGTCGAGGTGTTTAGTGCTTCCACAAAAGAACTCAACTCATCCCTATTACCATGCCAAAACATGAAAAGGTCATCAACGAATCTTTTATAAAAACCAACTCGTTCTCTAAAAAGCCTGACCTTAAATAGAAAAGAGTCCTCCCACTGCGCCATAACTGCATTTGCATAACTGTTGGCGCAGGGTGTCCCCATTGCCACACCATCCCTTTGGGAGAATAATGAATCCCCAAAAATAAACACATTATTATGTAAGATAGTTTCCATAAACAGAGAGATCAACTCCACCATATTGGGAGTTAAATTAGACCTAGATCTCATAAAGTCTTGAAACCATGTCATTCCTATTCCATTTGGTATCGTCGTAAAAAGACTGACCACATCTAGGGTAACCATGATATACTCAGCATGGTCATCTAACGTCTTGGTATACTCATACAACTGTACCAAAAACTGTTTACTGTCTTTCAAAATGTGTGTGGTTGCATCAACAAGGGGTCTAACATGATGTTCTACAAAAATAGACATAGGTTCTGTCAACCACCCTTGGGCAGCCACAATAGGCCTCATCGGTGGTGTTGACAAGGATTTATGAACCTTAGGAAGGCCTTGAATCACCGGTATTCGAGGATTACTTACTTTTAAATAGGAATGTAACTCATATGTAATGTCTTCAGACATCAATAAATCGTCTAACATTCCAAACACTTGAAAGACCTTCTCAGTAACCTGAGACTTCGTGATCATCTCATAGAATTTAGCATCAGACAACAGACTCATCATGCTTTTTCTATACCACTCTAGATCCATTACAACTACCGGGCCTCCCTTGTCTGCAGGCCTAATCATAATAGTCGGGTCGGATCTCAAGGCTGTTAATGCCTTCCTTTGATTAAAACTTAAGTTACCCATCCGCCTCTTATGGGCCGCTCTATTCAAATTAGAATACTCATGTATACCCTTCTCCATTAACTGTGAAAATGTTTCTAAAAGTGGGTGCAACTGAGGTGTATAAACACTGTTACATTTAAACGTCGTGTTAGAAACATTTGCTCCATAACCACCAAACTCTAACTTTAATTGCACATTCCTGACAAACATACGGATATCCAGTATAGAATCAACTGGGTCACTAAACGTTGTCGGAATAAAACTTAAACCCATGTTCAACACCTGTTGCTCATGAACAGTCAACTCCCTGGTAGAAATATTTACAATCAGCGATTCCCGACCCTCTCCCACATTTTCTTCAGGGTGGGACCTCGCTGTTCGCTGTCTGACCCCTTCCTCTTGTATCTGCCTCTGTTCAATGAACGGGACCTCCCTGCACGTTGCTGTGCTATCGGAAAAGGATTAAAAGAACTGTTAGAGTTACTGGTATGTGTAGCTCCATCACCTCCCCCTGTTAAAGGAACCTTCCTCCTAACAGAGGTATCAGTGTTCGAGGGCTCCACGCCAACAGTAATGGGAGCTATCTCCCTGTTCTGTGTGATTACACCATCTACTGAAGCCAATGGAGGCTGTACAACCGGCCCATGCAACCTCTGCATATTGTTCGAAACACCAACATCTACCAACTCATTAAGAGTTCTAACCCCATCATCCTCCACAAGATGTGGAACCGTTCGATTACCATCATTAGAACTCCTATTTCTAACCGTATTGCCAGCACTTACAGAATTAACATCTCTTACATATCTACCTGTTCCAGCCGTATAACTCACTTCACGTGTATTATTTAACGGTCTGGGCCAGGTAAAAACAAAATTATTTTTAAAATCCCTTGTATCTCTTAGAATCTTACTCTTCTTTTGTTCCAAGAGCTTTTTTTCAAACAATAAAACATTATCTATCACTTTATCCAGTCTTGTATCAAGCAATTCGTCAGAATACTTAGCCCTTACAGCATGATACAACTGATTAACAGACAGTCTCAGCTCATTTTCCTCTTTTAAATTAAATTCATTCAACAGTTTCATATAATTAAAAGATATTTCTAAATTCAACTGTTGCCATCTATATAGCAACTCTGGGTAGGTGTTACCTGAAGTAGGCATTTTTAACACTCGTAACCCACGCGGAACAATCCTCTTACTGATACACGCCTCAAAATACTGGCGTTCAAGTTGAAGCTTTTTTAATCTTATAAAGTCCAGCTCTAAACGATTTAACTCATCAGTTAGAGTCGCTAACAAACTATTGTCAGTACTGTCCTGTTCTGTCTCCAAGCTAGGTTCATATACCAGCAGCAGTTGTAATCAATGTAGTTTGATAGATAATAGAATGAACTTTGTCAATCCACATAACAACTATGTTTTTAGGTTTGAGACATGTACCAATTGTATGAGTAGGAATGTGGTTTATTTAGCCAGATGTACGGCATGTACATCTTTTTATATTGGCAAGACCAATAGGACCCTACGCGAAAGGATTAGGGAACACCAATACCACATAAGAATTGGAACAGAAGTGAATTCACTGGCTAAACATGTGAAGCTACATGGCCCCCAACATAGTTTTTTGTTTTGTGTGATACAGGAAGTCTATCCAAGCATACGGGGTGGTGATCTGATCAATTACACACTAGAGTGTGAACTTCGCTGGATTATTAGATGTAGAGCAGATCATCTACCCGGTTTGAATGAGAAGGTGAATTTGAAACCCATATTAAAGAAAAAGAGGTGTTTAAGACCAAGGAAGTAGTCTTGTGGTCCCTGTGTGGATGCCCATATCTTTATGATTATTTGATCTCTCATAAGCTTTTGTTTCTAGTATTGCCAGCACTGATAGATATACTTAACTGTATGCTATGATACTTTATGTATAAGTATTGGTGTTGATATATTGCAGTTTTTATTGTAGCCTTTACTACTGTTTTTCTCAGTCTTTTATTATTATTATTACATATACATATTTTTTAATGATCATATAAATGTATTGTCTATGTTTTAAATGTACTATTTGTAGTTGCATAAGGTCGTTTAGCCTATGCAATGAGTGCACATGTGATGTTGGCCTCTAACCAATAGGGAGACTTGTAACAGTTTTTAAAGACGTTAGTATGTTGTGTTTGATGAACGTCTGAAGAAGCCTCATGGTGAAAGCGCTCACGTCATTTTAATAAACGTTTTTCATACACGTTTGGCATCAGATTTGTGGAATTGTGGAATTGAATTGGCGTTATATTGCCACTGCCATAGGACTCTGTGCATGCTTTTGGTGTTTGGAATTGTTATTTATCTGCTGAGCACTGAGTCCGAGCTCCGTTGGCTCTGTGTGTTCTTTTGCTGCTTTATCCTATTATATGTATGCCTTGAGTCATGACTGCATGTCAAAAGAACTGAGACAATAAAGGCATGGACATGACAGGAGAAAAAGGGTAAACGAAACTGAAAGTGTATAATTGGATCTGTGAACATGGGACACTATTCAAGTTTTATTATTTTTTTAATCTACATGGCTCTAGTAGAAACAGAAATATGCTGAGTAAAGGGAGGGGGTCCAAATAGGCAGATATCTGTTCAGTGGTCTTTCCTATGGTACACCATGTTTTATAACGTTAATATAAAAACTTTTTTTCTGTTTGAAGCAGTGGATAACATTGCTATGGTATATCATAACAAAAATGGGGAAACAGAGAAAGAAATAACTATATAAACACCATTCTTATGTTTGACTGCAATGCAGTAGAACAGATTGAAATGTAATGCATGAAACTGTCACAAAAGTAGGATCAATTGCAAGGGAAGCAGACAGTGGCTATGGGACAGGAGACAGAGAAACAGAGGCAAACAGCAGATGGGGGGGGGGGGCAACCATATAGAAATGAAAGCAAAAAGGACAGGGACGGAATATGTGTGGGAAAAATGGCTAGATGAAAGACCCAAGTCCAGAGGCACTCAAATCTCAGGCTGGAGGGTCGCAAATCCAAGAGTATGGGAAGGGAGAGGGGCCAAGTGTAAACAAAGGCCAAAGGACAGAGGACCCAACTAAGCAAAAAAACCCAGAAGAGGAGAACCTTTCAAAGGCAGTGATGGGGGGCAAGGGGTGCAAAGCCAAGGAGCACAGAAAGGAATGAACACAGCCTCAAAGTGGTACCTCAAAATAAAGGCAAAAGTTGCAAAGCAGAGATTTTCTTCTCAAGGATTTTTTTTCTTCTGACCAGCTTCTTGTTCTTCTTACTGTATCTGTGCTGTGTTCCAGGAGACCAAATTAATGGTAAAGAAGGGTGGGAAGATCATGTGCTCACAGTAATCCAGTGGAAAAACAGACAATAAAGCAGGGGTTGACAAAGAGGAGTGGCCACCTTTTCCAAAACACACCAGTCTTCAGTACTAGCCTGTTTATCATTAATGACCATATAATTATTACATATTGGAGATCATTTTTAATAAAAGCTATGTCATTTAATATTTTTTACACAGATTTGTTTCATTCTTTTACTGGAGGCTGAGCTCTCTCAACTCAGGACTGGCAAGACCAGGCAGGAGGAGAAGGCAACTACACACACCACAATACCAGTCTCACATAACTCAACCACACAACTGAATCAAACACATAAACACACTAAGACATACTCGGAGGCTCTGAGTAAAAATTTACCTAAACAGCAGAGGCCTCCAAAGCAGACACCCAAGCAACTGCAAACTCAATACACCACACAAACAACACATAAACAACAAAATCAGTGTGCAAAGCAGTCACTGCCCTTAAGGCCAAATACAACACCAAACATACTTGTCATAGGTGACTCCATAGTCAGACACACTGATGTCCCGCTCACCAGACTGAGTAAGGAGAAGGTCACAGTAAGCTGCCTGTCGGGCGCTAGAATCCGCCACATAACACAAGCACTCAGGTCTCTCAACAGCAGGTACAAGTACGACTCAGTCATTGTCCACGCTGGTGTCAACGACCTGAGACGTACCTCCTTGGACTACATGAAAAGAGACATTGAGGAGCTCTCTGATTATGTAGCCCAGGCAGGTATGACCCTGACCTTGAGCAGTATCCTACCTTCACCTAGAATGATGCCACAATACAGTGATAAGATGATCAGCTTTAATAATTGGCTTAAATTCTCTTGTCATTTAAAGGGGATCCAATGTCTGTCTGCCTGGGATGACATGCTGGACAAGCCACGCTGCTTCGCAAGGGACAGCTTGCACCTGTCACCCCTAGGTTTCCGGATATTGGCAAAGGCTCTTGCCACCCCCATAGTGCCTTTTTTAGGCAAGGCTCAAATTCTAAACCTACCACCCTAGAACACAAAAAGGAAAAACTAAGGGTAATGCTGCTCAATGCCAGAAGTCTCAATCTCAAGATGCACGCACTCGAGGCCCTTCTCAGTATGGAGAACAACGATGTCTGTGCTGTGACAGAAACCTGGTTCAAGGCTCCTGAGAGCACCCCAGCACTATCAGGTTTCACCTCATATCATGCATTCCGGCCCCAAAATCCGGACAACACCAAGAAAGGAGGGGGGGTGCCCATATTCATAAAGGACACCCACACCTCAAGGTTGGTGGCAACGCAAGATGCATCGGAGACCATCCAGGTGCAATTAACCATAGGCAAGACTGCTCTGCAATTTGTAGCATGTTACAGGCCACCCTCTCAAACTCAGGAACCTCACATGGCCGTCCTGAAAACATTGGAGGAGATAAATGTATCTCCAAACACCATCATACTAGGTGACTTCAACTACCCTAATATAGACTGGGAACACTACTCAAGCCCAAACACTCTAGCCCAAAGGTTCCTGGAGTTCATAAACTCAAATGCCATGGAACAACTAGTCACCATCCCCACAAGAGGAGAAAACATACTTGATCTCATCATCATGAACATGGGATCACAATGTTCAACACCGAAGTATACCCCTCACTGGTGAGATCAGATCATAAACTAATCTCGCTGGAGGTCCTCATCCCGCCCCCACCTGAAATAAAAAGATCACAGTGAAAAACTTCTCAAAAGCCGACTTCACACTTCTAAAACTAGTGTGGTCTCCTTTAAGGCCCCTGAGCCAGTGGTAAACATTACTCAAACCGCTGAATCACTTACAAATGCCTTCTACCAGCACCTACAGGACTGCATGGATCAGGCAATCCCAAACAAAACTAAGACTCTTTGTACCAAAGGCAAGCGTCCAGTCTGGTGGACCCCAGCCATAAACAAGCTCTACAACAAAAGGAGGAAGCTACTACAAGATAGAGCAAAATCCTTGAAAGGTAAGACACCTTTGATCATTATAAGTATTAAAACTAAGAGCTCTCATAAAATCATCCAAGGCAAATTTTGAGAGAAAAATCGCCAAGGACTCAAAAGACAATCATAAGGCCTTCTTTAGCTATGTTAGAAACCTAGGAGGAAACTCCCAGATATGCTCAGAATTAGTTCAAAATGATGTGAAGATTACTGAACCTACACACATTGCCAACATACTGGCTGACAGGTTCAGTGCAAACTTCTCCCCCCCAAAAGGAGAGATATCTATACCAGAGGATTGTAGCCCCCCAAACATCTCCAACACCCAGGTGAGAACTGCTCTCTCCAAAGCAAAAAACACAGCATCCATGGGACTGGATGGTGTCCCCAGCTGTGTGCTCCACGAACTCAATGAGGAATTAAACCCGCAGTTAGGACAGCTGTTTAATCTTAGCCTCACCTCAGGATACGTACCCAAGGAGTGGCGCACGGCGACTATGGTCCCACTTCACAAGGGCGGTGCCTCCACTGACCCTGGAAATTACCATCCCATTAGCTTGACAAGCCTTATCTGCAAAGCCATGGAGAGGATCATAATGGAATTCGTAAATAAAGACATAGGGAACTTGCAGACTTTGGATCCAACCCAGTTTGGCTCTGTCAAAGGCAGATCATGCCTTTTAAACTTGGTTGACTTTTTCGAGACAGTCACCAAGGCCATTGATGAGGGAAAGGCAGTCCATACAGCCTACCTTGACCTGGCAAAGACCTTCGACACAATACCCCACTCAGGTATCATCGAAAAACTCATCAGCTTGAATGTAAACCCATACATCACAAGATGGGTTGCAAACTGGCTAAGTGACAGAACCCACAGGGTCAGAGTTGCTGGAGCCATGTCAGACTCAAAGCCTGTCACAAGTGGTGTCCCACAGGGCTCAGTCCTGGGTCCACTCTTGTTCGGCATCTACTTTTCTGAAGTACAAGCAAGCGCAGGAGGGTTATGGCTGACAAAGTTTGCAGATGACTGCAAACTGGGCGCCATAGTCGAAAACACATCTGACACAGATATCCTTCAGAAGGGCCTCACAGAAATGGATAACTGGTGCCAGAGCCATGGCCTAAAGTTAAATGCCAAGAAATGCATAGTCATACCCTTCGGGAAAAACAAGGTTATCCCTAGCTACCATATAGGTGGCAATCCACTGAGCACAGAAGAAGTCATCAGGGATCTGGGGACCCAGGTTGACAGTAGCCTTTCGTTTGACACTCATGTTGCTAAAGTAGTTAGGAAAACCTTCTACACTGCCCACCTGATCATGAAGGGATTCACATCTAGATCAAGGGAGGTCATCGTCCCCCTGTACTCATCACTCATTAGACCTATGATTGAGTACAATGCCCCATTCGGAATGTATCTGACCCAACACCTGCAGCAGCTGGAAAGGCCCCAAACGTTCCTCACCAAAAGGATAAAGGGTCTCAAAAATATGTCTTATGCTGCCCGACTGAAAAAACTCCAGCTCTATTCAGTCTCATACCGCTTGCTCAGAGGTGACCTGTGCCTGACATATAAGGCCATGTCAAACCCAGATTTGATGAATATGCTTCACCTCAAAAAATCTAGATCCCTCAGAACCACAAGGGTGGGAGACTTAAACCTTGACACGGTTATTAATAGAACATGCTGGAGGGACAGATTCATCACCCAGAGACTCCCTATGCTGTGGAACAAAATCCCGGTACATGTGAGGCAGAGCACCTCGCTGGCCTTGTTCAAGAGGAATCTTGACCAATGGATGGGAGATCGCAGATATACCCCAGGGATTACTTCAGTGTCACTGCTTGACAGAGGCACAGCAAAATAATAGGCATAGTTTTATTCAAACTAAAGGGGTGGTAAAAGCCAAATAACTATGGGCTAGGCTTATGAATGCCCTTGGGCAGATAGCCTAGTATGAACCTATGAACCTATGAACCTATGAAATCATTCTTCCATAAGTGAATAACGAAAACATCATGTTTGCCAACTCTGTCCTTCCTCTGTGATAATTTCAGATGAAGCTGGTTACATTACATTTCCTTTCAAATCCATCCAGATTAATCACTATTTCATGTTTTCTTACCTCATCTGTTTACCACCTTATATGACACTTGCTCATCATTCACCTCAATAGAAAAATAAGAAACAACGAGTAAAATTTTCTTGTGACTGCAAAGAAAAAGAACAGTTAATATCTCACCACTAAGATTAAATCTCCCTGTATTGCTTACTTGTTCCTACTGAATCCCTACTTCTTTTCATCTTTTTTATCCAATATATCACAAGAAGGCTTTTGATGGTTACTTATTTGTCCCCTCAATGAGGTCCACTACAGAACCTTCCATTACCAAGTCTGATGCCTGCTAAAAATCTAAAGGAATGGGTAGTAGAATGACTAGGTTTAATTCTAATTCTTTAAAGTGCCATTTTCTGTGCCTCCATAAATTGTTGCATTCTCTGCCCCTCACTAGAAAGTTTAATAAACAGAATATATGAGGAATTATGCCTGGTATTCAGAACCTTTGAAGTGTATATCCCTTTATCTGGACATACTAATCTCTTAGCGCTTTGTGAAGTGTAACTTAATGGTCCTTTCTAAACTGGTTCTTTTTCACAGTTTTAACCAGTGAGTACAAACTGTGATGATGACATTTCCCTGTGTTAATAGCTGGACTTAACAAATGCTCCCCAAAGTAAATTACTAATTTCATTGCAACAGCACAGCTGACATACAAGCATATACAGCATAATCCTGAGACACCTTAATGAAACTGAAGCAGAATGATCTTGTCTAAAGGCTGCTTTGAGTCTTTGCATTGGCCTTGCAGCTGTGCCCAAACTTTAAGTATCCTCCCCACTGTTCAGGGGTTGGTGAAGACCACTAAGCCATTTGCTTGAAAAACAAGGCTAAAGGTAGCATTGTGCACTTGGTTTTATCTAAATGTTTTTCTTACTACCGCCATGCACAAGAAACTTCAGCACCAGTTGCACAGACCATTTCTTTTTTTGCCCTGGCAGCTACTGCACAGAGCTGCCAAATGCATGTGAGCCCTACTGCAAGCCATGTTTATGAACAGATCCTGTGACTTTCAGTAAAGTTCCTGTATCCCATTTCCTATTTCCCATATCTTCACTGGCATTTGTTCTACCTCCAGTAGTAAGTTACAACACCTGTGCAAAAGAAGGGAAGAAAGGCTATCAACAGCCTCATTACTTTCACCTCTGTCTGTGAAGGAAAGGTTAATCAGGAAACCTTGCAATACTAGCTTTTAAGTGGTGCCTTTATCATTATTGATTGAACTCACCTCTTGTACAGTGTAAACACCACTGCTTGATTATCTCACCAAAATATTAACTTCCTGTTGGCTAATGATTTTGCACATGCCATTGTAATGGTTATAAATGTCCAAATGAGCAAGAACTCAAACTCGCATTGAGAAAAGCTAAGCAGGGAAAGAAGCCCTTGGTACTAACAGTTATTGAGTGAGAGCATAACATTATCCATCCTGGCTAGATCTGGTGCAATCTACTGGCATGTTTGGGGGGGCATCACTGATACTGCATCAACATTTTCTGCGAAAAAATAATTTCCCAGCATGTGGCCTGTATCTGAAGAAGTGTTCTCCCCTGCTTTCTGATAAAGTTTTCTACCTCCCACAACTGTTTTCAGCAACTTGAGCTCCGAGGAACACTAAGTATTCTACCAGAAGCTTTCCCTTGCAGTGTTATAGTGTAGGTGATTGCCTACTGCTATTTAAATATTTAACTGTTATACTTCTGTATTGGCTATTTGTAGGCTGCACACATGCTGAGCCACCCCCCCAAACCATCCTTTCTCACTTCTTTTATTTCTTTTAGCTTATACTGCTCTCTCCCATAAGGTTGCATACCTTCCTTGCTGTAATAATGCACCCCAATTGGCCAATAGGTGGCAGTATTTACCTACATTTTGACAACACATTTAGCTATGCAAATCTCCCCTAGCTGTCCCTATACTTCAGGGTTGCTCAGTCTTTCTACCCAGCTCGGGCGCTTTTAGCACCCCATGTTTGCTGCTCGCTCTCAGTATTTGTGCCTTAACTATTAGAATAGAAACTCCTTTTATTAAGTAACTGAGCAATACACTTCAGACAACAGAAATAGCCTTCCTTTTAGAGTGGAACTGTGTACACACTGTAGCTACACAAAATCTTTTTTTAGCTAATTACAGTGGTGTTTTAGCAGAATACTAAAGTGGTTTTCATTACCTTAGATCCGGTCCCCTCTCAGCCTGTTGTCCCTCCCCCCTGATCTTACTGATTGTTTTTGTCATCTTATTCTGTTCCCAGTTGGACTAACCCCACTCCGTTTGCTCTTGCTACACTCCCCTATCCTACCCCATTCCCACCCATCTCCACTTTCATTAGATTTATACTCTTTAGAACCTGTCCTCACTACACCCTGACCAATCTCCTAACCAACCCAATTACCTCCACTCTCCATTCAGACCCCTCCCTTCCTCTCCAATCAACCACTACCCCCTACTCTATTACCCCTCCCCTGCTTGCACACTACACTACCTCCTCCACTCTAATCCTTTCAAATCCAGTTTACTCCACTTAGCAACCCCCTGTATTCCATTCTTTTCCACTCTATAAACATAACTCCTCTCCTCAATAACTTTCACCTAACGGTCTACTCAAAATGACACCTCACTTCCTTACTATCCCCCTTCTCCTCCTCCTAGCTCAATCCACCTCATACCACACATCCCTTCAGTACCCTGCTACTGCACCAGCTCTCTCTGACTCCACTACTCACATAATTTCCCTCACAAATTACAAATCTCTCCTAACCTTTTTTCTATACTCCCCTCTAACCTCTTTACAATCAAAACTTATCCAAATGTATCACTTTCCAACAGCACTAAAGCTCAAACTTCCTCTACTACAGACCTTGTCTCCCTCTTACTCTCTTTCTGTGACACCATTCTCTTGTCAGGAGACATACATCCTAACCCCGGCCCAACTATCTCTTCACTAAACCTACATTATCCCAACTCGTCACCCACTCACTTTTGTCCCCAAACTCATACTCACTCTCCTAAATCCCTTACAGTTTTCTCATTGAACATCCAATGCATGGTAAACAAAACTACAGAACTTCACACTTGGCTCTTCCATAACTCCTCCAGTATTTTAACCCTCTCTGAAACCTGGTTAAAGCCTCACATCACTAACTCTGAAATCTTACCCCCAGGCTACAATATCTGTCAGGCTGACAGAACAAACAAAAGGGGTGGAGGTGTTGCCATCCTCCACTCTAACCAACTTAATATCTCACCACTCTCTACCCCCCTACCTACCTTTGCTCCTGCAGAAATACTCATTGCTAACTGCCACCTCAACCTCCCATAAAAAATTTGCCATCATATCAGTCTACATCCCCCCAGGCGACAGCATCCCTATTCTAGAAAACTTTCTATCATGGATCACCCTAAACATTCCATAAGAAACCATTATACTTGGTGGCATTAACACTGATTGGTCTTTTCTTTCCTCCCCTTCCTCTACTTATGCTATCAATCTATATGGTTTCCAACAACTCATATCTTCCCCTACTAGATTTAACAAGAACTCCACCTCTGGCTCCATCCTAGACTGGATCCTTATTTCTGATCCTCCTGTCTATCACAACCCTGGCATACTTTCCAATTCCCTGAGTGACCACTCTCCTACCTATATCCATAGATACTTTCAACAGACACCCAAAGAATACCTCTACAGAGAAAATTGTAACCCGACTCAATTTGATCTAGACATATTCAACTCCATACTATCCAATATAAACTGGACCTTTCTCTATAACCTCCTCCTTAATGATGCTGATCCTGCATTCAACAATATATTCCTGAACATCCTGAACAGATTGGCCCCATCCTGAAAAGTCCAGGTTAAACATAACAGTGATCCCTGGCTCACTAAGCTAACATGCTCAGCTATGCAGCAGAGGGATATTGCTTGGAAAACCTGGTTAAAAAATAAGACTCCATCCCTACTATAATCTTACAAACAACTAAGAAACACATGTAAAAAACTTATCACTAAAGATAAAAAATCATTCTTCACCTCCAAACACTGCAGCCCTCATACTAACCCCCCCAAAATGTTGGTCCACTATCAATAATATTCTCCACCCTACTACCTCTCCTACCCCCAACCCCATCCCTCACAATACTGCCACAGAAACTGCTACCCTACTAAATAAGTACTTCATAGACACAATTCAAGGACTTAACACTGTCCCACCCCCGCTTCTCTGCCCCTACCTCACACACCTTCTTCCTGTAACACTTTCTCCTTTTATCCTGTTCCCATTGCCCTTATCAAGTCCCAATTGAACAAACTGAGACCCTGCTCCCCCACTGTTGACAATCTCCCCCCACTTTCTTAAAATTGCTGCCAGCTCTGTTGCCTACCCTATTTCTATCCTTATAAATCGTTCCATTACTGAGGCTCTCATCCTTGATATATAGAAATCCTTTTACACAATTCCACTCCACAAGGGAGGTAACTCCAGTGACCCCTCAAACTATCGTCCCATACTATCCCCACTATCCAAGATACTTGAAAAATGCATTCACTCCCAGCTACTCATGCACTTGCTTGAATATAATCTTCTAACTCCCTCCCAGCATGGTTTTAGACCTCACTACAGCATATCTACTGCACTTCTGTCATTTACTTAAACAGTGGTAGAAGCCCGTGCTAACAACCCACTTGTCGCCTGTCTATTTCTTGATCACTCCAAAGCCTTTGAAACAGTCTCCCAATCTAAACTGTTTAAGCTTTCAGACCTCCCCCTCTCCCCCTCTCCATATCCTGGTTCTCTAGTTATGTATCTAACAGACTTGAATCTATACACTGGCAAAACACCACCTCTCCTTTTCTGCCCATCTACACTGGAGTTCCCCAAGGCTCTATCTGGGGTTCTTTCTTCCACAACATTTTTACTAATAACTTACACTCCACTACTGACCTATCTACCCTTTTACAATATGCTGATGACTCCACCCTCATAACCACAGCCAATACCATCGCTGAACTCCTTTCCCATACCCAAGACACTTTCACTTCCATAGAGACCTGGCTCAATGACAACCAATTAATATTAAACCCCCAAAAAACTAAATTCTTGTTATTCCTTCCAAAAAACCTTGCACAACATAAAACCTCCTTCAGCATTACCTCCCTCAACAACACCCTAATCAAACCTGAACCACATACCAAGTTACTTGGTGTTACCATCGATGACGAGCTAAGATTTGACATACATATCAATTTATGCATAAAAAAACTCACCAAAAACTTGGCCTATTATACCGTAATCACAAATTTCGTTCTAACTCCTCTAACCCCACCCTAGCCTTAACTCTCCTCATGCCCCGTCTGCTATATGCAGCCCCAGTCCTCACTAACCTTCAGTCTTCTCTTCTCAGCAAACTAGGACAAACCTACAATAAAATAGCTACATTTGCTGCTAACCTCTCCTACAAATACCATCACTGCCTTGCCTTCACATCTTTACAATGGCCAGAATTCACAAATCAACTTCTCCTTCCACAACTGGCTACAATCCACTCAGTTCTATACAATCCTACATCCTACCCCTCTATCTCTAATATTGTATCACAATATAACCCCCAACGACAATTCTGTTCATCAGATAAACATCTGTTGGATATATACAAACCATCTAAAAACATTGGCAAGTCATTATATAAATTCTCAGTTGCTCACTCCTGGAACTCCCTTCCTTACAATATAAGAAGTATCCCCCATAAATCATAATTCAAACTAGCACTGGTCCTGCTCCTGTCTAGCTCCAACCTGAATTCCTAAAACCTATTCCCTTTACATACCATCTTTTTCCCTTTTTTCTCTTCTTACCCCTCTTCCATGCAAAAACTTCCACAGCTCCCTCTAAGTGTAAATAACTCCATTTTCCCTATTGGTACCTCCATATTGTTGATAATGTACATTATTTCATTTTTTTACTAAAACCTGTACAAAACCACTTTAATTGTGTTATCTTTGTTGTATTAACTCACTTTAAGATGTAATTCCTTTTTTATATGACTGAATTGTTTCTTTATATTGACTTGATTACTTTGTGTATGACTGTAAAGTGTAATTGGAGCTTTTCTCCTCAGGTCTCCCCTGAAAATGGGGTCTTTGGCTCAGTTGGACCAACTCATTAACAAATGACAATAAATAAAAATAAAATAAATAACTCCAGAAATCATTTTTCTGGGACTTTGGCCTGAGCAATGAAAACCACTGCCCTTCAAATAACCAGTCATACCCAAAGCACCTGATGCATTTGTGTGCAGACATACTGTGCTTCTTCCAAAATTACTCCATTATATTTCCAAATAAGTTCTTTCTAAATCTCTAAGTCTTCCCTTACTTGTTTAGTGATTCACACACATGATGGCGAAGCTGGCCTCCTCTCAACAAGTTTGTCAGCAGCTTTTAAATGCTCTCCCAGGAGCTACTGCTCTACAGAAAAAATTAAGAAGACCTAGCAGCAGCATAAGCTCAATTACCCTGGCTTTCTTCCTGTCCTTTATTTTTGTCACTTTCACTATTCCCGCAACGTTTTCTGTCTTACTATGTGTTCCTCCATATCAATTTCCATAACCAAAATGTTAGTACTTTTGAAGGGCCATACAGTTTAGCCTGTAGTAATGGTGCTTACAGTTCTTGAAACAATAATGTCCAGCAAGTGGCAATCTTGTTGTTGCACTGGTAACAAACTAAAGGCAGTCTAAATACCTAGCTTGGATAATCATGGATCATTCCTGGGTCAAATAACTTTCATCCCACCTTTCTGTTCACTTTACCTATGGTATCATTCACTGATCCCTTTGCTGGATGAGAGAGGTGATGATTAAGATGAAATTCACTTTTTTTTTTCAAAGTAATCCTAGCAGGTGGACCTCAAACTGGTCAAATGTAGGTGTCTTGTATGGCCATGTCACCCTACCTGACCTAATATATTTCTCCAGCATCTGCCAGGCAATGTCTTCTTTGTCCTCCAAAGATGAGAAACTGTGTCAGTCTAACCTAGTCTAGTGCCAAGCCCCAGAGACTACCCAAGAAGACCTCTGTATAAACCAGTCCATGGCCTACAGTAGCCCAACCAAATACAGGTCCGGACAGCATGGAATTGTCTCATGTTCACAGACAACCACTGAATCCTTAAACAAACAGAGGATGCAAGAGATGCATATAAACAATTTCACTGGAGGCAAAAATTTAGCATACAATCAGGTTGTCAAGAACAGACAGCATCCATCACACATAGTGTCCACCAAACATATAAACCAGCTTACACTGAGCGGGGCACCAAAAATCAAAGCCCATAAGGCAGGAAAACACCATTATACAGGATTCTCTTAATGGGAGATATACAATACACAGATGCCCCACTCACTAGACCTAAAAAGGAGAAGATAACAGTTGCTTATCTGGAGCCAGGATTTTGCAAGCTACGCAAGACACTACACTGAAGGTACTAGTATGATTCTGCCATAGTCGCATTAATGACCTGAGACATACTTACCTGGACTATTTGAAGAGAGATATTGTTCATTTCCATGAATATGTGTCTCTGGTGGGAATGTGCCTTGCACAGAGCAACAATCTATCTTTACAAAGATAGTATATAAAATATAATTTTTTATAGAATAATTAATAATAATAATTAATATTAATAGAATATAAAGATAGATTACACAATATGGACAAAAGATGACTTACTTCAATAATTGGCTTAGCTTTTGCTGTCTTTTTATGGACATTCAATAGTTGCCACCACCAGAAGACATGGATAACAAATCATGTTGCTTTACAAAGGATGGTTTGCACCTGTTTCCCCAATGCTTCTGAATATTGGCTAAAATTTCATCCACCCCTTTAGAGCCTGTCAAATTAACAAACCTAATGATGTAGCTAATAAAACCCAAAGAAACCTAAAGGTGATATTGCTCAAAGAAACTCCACACTCTAGAAGCACTGCTCACTCTGGAGAATCTAGACATCTATGCCGTTACCAAGACATGATTTAAATCCACAGAAAGTACTCTGGCAGGGCAGGGCTTCATTGTCTTCCGCACATTTAGACCATCAGCTGCACAGACAAGAGCAAAAGTGGAGGAATCTCAATCTATATTACCAACAAGCATAACTCTATGTTGGTTAAACAAGACAATGACATGGAATTTATCCACTTACAAATCACCAAAGACAAAGTCCCATACCATATCCTGGTAAGCTACAGGCCACCATCTACACTCCTAGATTCCCATAGCTCATACCTAGACCTACTGGAGACACTCACTATTAAACCGAATAGCCTATTCATCAGAGTCTTTAACTATTCATCTATAGATTGGGAAACATACACTGCTTGATACTCAAGATACAATGATTTCTGGACTTTATTAACACAAATACCCTTGACCAGATAGTGTGCTTACCTGACAGAGCTTCAACCATACCGCAAATGGTAGTCATCAATATGCATGAGTATTGCACCTCCCAATGTCATGTCCTCACTGGTAAGGTCAGAATACAAAGCTGTCTCCTTCAAAATAAAAAAAACAACTCGGTAACCCTAGCAAACCCTGTAACAGGAACTATTCCAAAGTAAACTACATCCTATTAAGCAATAGTTGATCAAAATTCAGTGCCCTTCCCAACCATGAGTTCAAGCAATCTGTGAAGAATTGTTCACAGAGACCTTGTACAAGCACATAAATGGCAGTATAGAGGCTACTGTACCTACTAGAAGTAAGCCCATAAAAGCTCCAAAAACAAATGACATTGGTGGAATCCTAACCATAATAAGGTATATAGCAATAGGTAGAAGTCATAACTAAAATCAGGACGATTTATTCCCTGTTAATTATAGGCATTATCTAAGTAAACTAAACAGGAAACTAAGAAGACTAATTAGGTCCAACAAGGTCAATTACAAGGTCAAGATAGTTTCACAGGCTAAAGACAACCATAAGGCCTTCTACAGCTATGTTTGAAACCTCAACGTCATCATAAATCAGTGTGCCAAAGTCATGATCAATAGTGCCACCTTCACTGAGCAGATGAAAATAGCAAATTTGCTGGCTGACAAATTCAGCTTAAACTTCATCCCACATTTCCCAACATGCCCCCCTTGAAATGCCTACTAGCATGCCCTCCCAACAACTATTAACAGGGGAGAGATCCAGGTGGCACTTGCTAAGGCCAAAAAAAAAAAAGCCTCAATAGGCCACAACAATATCCCAGGATTCCTCCTAAATAGTTTGAAACATGACCCATCAGGACCACTTGAATCACTTTTCAACTACAGCTTCAAATCTAATGTTGTACACTGAGAATGGAGGACTGCAACAGTTATCCAATACCAATTGATAAAGCTTTTCCACAATTCAACTCCATCTTTCTAGACACACGTAACTCTCTTGACCCTCCGAGAACTATAAGAGTCAAATATCAGTGTTCTACATGGCTCACCAATTCTACTCAGCCTCTTATACATAACAGAGATTCTGCCTGGAAATTCTGGACTAAGACCAATTCTCTCACACACTACCAAAAATATAGGGAACTCCACAACCTGACCAAAAAACACATAAGCATTGATAAAAATAACTTCTACCACACCCCCTCCATACTACAGAATCCAGATACCCCAAAATGTTCTGGAATATTATCAACCAATTTCCCTACCCAGGGAATCTCGCAACTCCCAAACCCTGCCCAAATAACACACCTCAAGAAACAGTGTCCATTTTCAATTCATACTTCATTGATACTATCAGCAAACTTATGTAGACTTCCTACCCCACCAATACCTAACTTCCCAACACCCTCACTACAAAACAACCACTCCTCACTAAAATCTGTACCTATCAGCTATATTAATCTTAAGCTTAAACCATGTTCCCCATCTGCAAATAACCTGCCATCTCCCTTCCCAAAGGCTGCTGCTAACTCCATTGCATATCCTGTCTCCATCCTCATAAACCACTCAGTAAGTGAATTCACTATCCCTACTCTCCGGAAACAATTCTATACCATACCTATCCTCAAAGGTGGAAACTCTGTAGAGCTCTCGCATTATCAACCTATTGCCACACTTTTTCCCCCTCTCTATAATTCCTGAAAACTGTGTTCATAAACATATCTTGGCCTATCTCACACAAGAAAACCTGATCACCCCTACCCAGCATGGATTCTGCCCCTACCACAGCACCACTACAGCTCTCATTTCCTTTACTCACTCCATCTCCTTAGCCAGAAACAATAATATACTAGTATCCTGTCTCTTTTTAGATCTCCCCAAAGCCTTTGACTCTCACCCCATACTCCTCTCCAAACTTTCTCAACTCAACCTCTCCTCAACAACTATCTCTTGGTTTCACAGCTACCTTACAGACAAGCAGACAGCAATCCGCCAAATGGCTCTCTGCTCTTTCTCCCCATCAAAATCGATGTCCCACAAGACTCAGTTCTAGGCCCCCTTCTTTTTAACATGCTCACTAATCAATTATACATATCCTGTCCTCATTCAGCCCTCACACAGTATGCAGGTGGCTCCACAATCGTCTCCATCACTGACAGTCCCTTTGACTTGTTGTCCCTGAAACAAAAATCTTTCAACCTCACTAAAACATTGCTTACTAACAACCAACACATACTTAACCTCAAAAGACAAAACTACTTTTCCTCCCAAAATCCCTCTCCCACCTCAAGTCCTCATTCAACATCTCTTCCCTTAACAATACTACTATCAAAGCTTTAACCCACACTAAGCTTCTTGGAGCAATCATAGATGACCAACTTAAATTTGACCTCCATGTACTTCACTGTATCAAGAAAACCCACCAGAAGCTCAGCCTCCTGTATAGAAACAAAAGGTTCCTCACACCGGACTGCGGAATCTCACTTGCCCAAGCATAAATTTTCCCTAAACTCTTCTACAGCTCACAGATATTAATAAACTTAAAGTCCTCACTACTTTCCAAATTCAAAACCACCTACAACATGGTTGGTAGATTTGCTGCTTATCTTCCTTCTAGATCTCACCACTCTCACATGCTGAGGACACTCAACTGGCTAGAGTTTTTCACCAGCTCTTGCTTACTCAGCTACTCATCATCCATTCTATCCTGAACAAGCCCTTCTACTGCCCTAACATCTCCTCCCTTGTCTCCCTCTATACCCCCTCGATCCTTCAGAAGCTCAAACCAATGTCTCTTACAGATTCGCAAACCCCCAAAAATCTATTGGCAAGAATCTCTACAGCTATTTTCCTGCTGTTTCAAGGAACACACTTCTCATGACCCTCAGAAATATTACCAATGTCCATAAATTCAAGAAAGCTCTCAAAAACTACGTAAGCAGCACCTGGACTTGTCACTGTAATCATCCCACTTGAACCCCATCTTTTCTTGAACCCCATCATTTCTGCTCCCTTACTGTTCTCCATTCCTCTCTCTCATCCACCTCCTCCTTTACCCCTAATTATCTTATAGATAGTAACCTCCCCCTACGACAAGACAGCCTCTTACTACTGCCCATGCTCTTTCACTTCTAAGTGCTGGTAACCTGCTACCTGCATCCTATTTACAACATGACTTTTATATTAAATATCTATAGCGCCTGTAAATTATAAGAAAAATTGCTTTTGAATTGTACTCTTGTCCACTGATAACAATCCAAATGTGTTATTACCTGTTTCCATATTTACTGCATTGTATTCATGTCTCTTTAGCTGTTTTCTCTTACTTGTACTGTAATAGCTGTTACTTAATTATTTTATTTTATTTTACTTTTGTTATGCAATATTTTTACTTATTTGTACTGTGGAGCTTTTCTCCCTGGCCCTCCGTTGAAAAAGGGCAATAGCTCAGTTGGACTATCCCATTCAATAAATATCAAATAAATAAATAAAAATAAGGATGGACCATCAACTGACCATGGAAACTATGGTTCTATTAGACTGACTTGTCTAATATTTAAAGCTATGGAATGAGCGATCATGGAAATGATCAATAAAGGTATAGGCAACATTCAGACAATGGACCTAACCCAATTTGGCTTGGTCAAAGGAAGGTCATGCCTACTAAACCTGGTGGACATCTTTGAGGAAGTCACCAAGGCAATGGATGGAAGGAAAATGATGCATACTGCTTATCTGGACCTGGCTAAGGCATTCGCGACAATATCCCACTCACGTATAGTTGAAAAATTCACTGAACAGGGCATAAACCTCTACATAACTCTCTGGATTGTCAGCTGGCTCACAGACAGGACCAAAGAAGTCAAGACTGGTGAGATTACCTCCACTAAGAGACCAGTCACCATCAGGGTACCTCAAGGCTTCATGATGGGACCACTTCTATTTAGCATCTACTCTTTGGAGGTAAAGGCTTATGTCAGGGCCTTTGGTTGACCAAGTATTGCAGATGATTTTAAATTGGGAGCTATTACAGATTCTCTCCATAACACAAATATTTTACAAAAGTGTATAACACAAACAGATGACTGGTGCCAAGATCACAGATTAAGACTCAATGCCAAGATATGCATTATTAGTATTTTTGGGGAAAACTGCCACCAAGGCTATTTACTCCATCAGTAAGGCACCCCCTAAAAGTTGACCCAATAGTCAGGGATCTGGGAACAGTACTCTGACCTTTGTCCAACATGTGGCCAAGGTAGCAAGACAATCATTGTATGTCACCCAAGTTATGAGTAAGAGCATGATATTCAGGTTCAGGGAAGTCATACTGCCACTTTATTTGGACCTTATGAGAGCCATCATTGAGTATAATGCTCCCTTTGACATGTACCTAATCAGAAATATCTAACAGGTTACAATGCCAACAAAGTTTCCTAATCAGGAAAATCCAGGGTATAAATGCATTGCCCTATACAGATTATCTCAAAGTCTTATCTCTATACGCAGTCTCCTACAGGTTACTGAGAGGTGATTTATGGCTGGCATGCAAGGCATCCTCTGATCCAGCTCTGATGGACCTTTTGCACATTCAGAAATCAAACAACATCAGAACCACTAGATCCAAGGATTTAAAAATTCCTTGTGATATAAATAAGACATGTTGGTGAGAGAGATATGTGTCTCAGAGGATCTCAATGCTCTGGAATAGGCTTCCCATCCATGTGAAGTAGAATCCATCCCTAAGCCTATAGAAGTGTAAGCTTGACCAGTGAATAAAAAAATCAGTAATTTTTCCTAGTCTGGATCCATGTCTCTGATAGACAGAGGCAGACAGTAATACCAAACTAACTTAGCCTCCCCTCACATAACAATTAGGCTGGGTTAGATTGCACGGTTAGGCTTATAAAGGCACTAGTGGTCATTAGCCTAGTATATACCTATGACCTATGAACTATCCCCTTTGAGTTTTAGGGAATGGTCAAAGGGAAATCTTCACCTAAAATCATGTACATTATATTTATAATCCTGTCCTTTGTAATAACCTTGCAAGCAGTGCTATAAAACCTCCCACCAAGCAGGGGTGCTGCTACCCATTTCAATATGTGTATGCATGTGCTGGTCCTGACACACACCCCGCATTCCCTGAAAGATACCCCTTCTTCAAACCCTCTTCAACCTCCTTAATAACTACAAATTTTGCCTTAAAGAAGTGTCCTACTCTTTTCTGAATCAGCTTGTTGCTGCATATCAACCTCTGGAAAGAAAACACACATGCAGAAATCTTCAAGTTTTCTCGAAATATCTGTAGAAATAAAATGCCTCACATAACCTGTTGAACTCCTTGTTTTCTACCCTCTAAGGTCATCTGTCCACTTTCCACTACAATTGACATTAAGATGTTTGGATGGTTAAACTTTCAGTCTTTCACCTTGTCATGAACTCAGTGCTTTCCAAAACACTGATCATCACTGGGGTAGCCTTTTCTTAGTAATGACTACCATGAGGTAAATGAACCCCATATCACAGATGCTCCACAACTTAACTCTGAGCTTGTTGTCTCCACACTTACCCATTGCTGCTAGAGCTGCTGTCAGGTCCTTGCCCTGGTTGATTCAGCTCCTCAGTCCTTTATATAGCATCTCCATCCAGTAAGTCCAAGACATCAGCATACTGTCCTTTACATATCTTTCCTTAACTGCTAGGAAGATATGTGCTGTAAGGTCTGCTTTCTGTCAGTTCTCTGTTTTGACCTCAAATGTAGCCCTACCACTATATCCCACTACATTCGGGGTCACTGTACAAAAGGAGCTGGCTGATCTCACAACATCACTTCCACCAACACTGGGAGCTTGTGGAAAACAGACTGCTTTTTTTTAATCTTGTTCTTGTACTCCATCACCTATTGCAGCTTTTTAGACACCATCTGCTGTCTGCACCAAAAAACTTTAAAAAATGTCCTTTGAAATAGTCCTTCCATTTATATTAGACAAAGCTTTATATATTGATATGACATTAGACATGACATGATATGACATTAGACAGAAAACAGATAACTACATTTATTTTTATAGCAAGCCTTGATATGGGCAAAAATCTAATGACTAAAGCTAACTAACTAAGAACAAATCAACCCCCATATGATAAAATGACACATTCCTATTTTGATGATGAAATCATACAAACTCTTCATCAGCCTTGCCATAAACTATCTAGCCTTATCCTGTTGCTACTTCTTCTGTGTCAGTGCTAACATTGATTTTAAATTATCTATTATAATTCACTCAGTTTTAGTTAGTTCAAGCAAATTAACTTTACTTAAGCATTTGTACCTATCATAGCTCAGTATGTTTAAAGCTGTAAAACTACCCTTGTTAAATAAGACTAATATTATTCTATATTTACAGAATACAAATGTTTATAAAATAATATATTATTATTAAAGCTCCTCTAATAACATATTTTTTCCCTAATTTTATACGTGTAAATGAATAATATAGTACCTTTAGAATTTCTGGTCTCACCAGTATAGAATGTATAAGCTTATTTCTTTCGAATAACCATGTTATCAACACTTTTTTAAATAATAATATCATTTTTATGTTTAAATTGATCATGGTATACCACTATCAGGTCCTGAATTACCCTTTGTGGGTAATACATACCCCAGGATTCAGCAAGCTCTGCACGGTGTGCAGTAATCATGCAAGAGCTGCTGCAGGCAATATGGCTGACGTGTGATCCAGGAATGAGCTCCCAGGATGTGCACAAGTGCTCCTGCACTATTCCTGCACAGGCACAGCCCCTGTATGCTAATTATCTCATTTGCTGGTGAAAAACATGCAAATGAGCGGAATTAGCAATCCAGGAAGCAGGCAGGCATCCGTGCAAGATTAGTGTAGACTGCAGAAATGTATTCAGCCAGTAGCTGAATACATTTCTGCAAACTACAAAACGGAGGCATGACAGCTTGTAAATATGCACGTATTAGAAGGGTTAGGCATGCCAAAGGCCAAATATATGGCCATAGGCATGAAAATAAGTTGCAAAGTTATAAAAATTAACTTTTGTTTGGCTGATTTCAGCCATTTAAGTGTAGGGCTGTCATGCGCAAATGGAATCGGCCCAGAAATACTAATAAAGCTGGAAATAAGCTTTTAAACCAAAATCATAATTTGCCATAATTAGTCAATGGCTTGCATAACACAATAAGACCATGGAATAATGGTTGCTAAGGGGGAAGGCTGAGTGTCGGTTTTGTAACCATGCATTAGCAGTCAATCCTATGCAAATGAGGGCAATGATACTGACTCATAGGTTCATAGGTTCATGGGTAGGTACTAGGCTATCAGCCCTAGGGCCTATACAAGCCTAGCTGAAAAGGTACCCTGGCTTTTGACACCCAAGAAAATTATTTTCCTGTGCCCCTGTAGAGCAGATTCACAGTAGTGATCCCCTCAGTGTTAGCTTGCACCCAACCGGGTAGGTCCAGTAATACCATGGTGTAAGCCTAAGAGTTAGATGACTTCATAAGAGGGTTTGTTATGCATGCTGAAAGCTTATTGGAGCTCTGTGGCCTGTGTTTGCCCTTAGCTAAGCACAAATAAGGAAGGTGGTTTGTCTGAAGCTGCCTATCAGTATTTACATTGCCTAAATAGGTGTGTGTGCCGCGCACCTGTTTTAAACAAACAAAATAAAAAAAAACAGGAAATAGCAGCTTTGTTCACATCTGAGCACTGGGTTTGTGTGGCGTGCCTTGAGGCTTAAACAGAAAGGCAATAGGAATGGAAAACAGCAGTAGGAAGGTAATCAAGGAGAACTAGCATAGCTGGCAGGTGAAATGTATCAGAATCAGCCAATTACACAGGCAGCAGTCCAGCACACTACTATAAATTATGCAAACACCTTGCCCTCTGGTTTTTCCCACAAACTCTACACCACCGATGTACACAAATGGGGAAATTTTACCTAACAAAAGCAACAAAATGATAGGAGCTGCTCTTGCTCTCATAAATCAATATGTGGAAGAGGCTGAGTGTGGTGAGGATGAGGATGCTGTCAACCAACTCACAGTGAGAAGAAGGAGAAGAGTGTACAAACCCAGGGTAACCTACCAGGGGCTACATGAGCTGGAGATATTGGAGCACTATAGGGTGGACAGGGACCTCCTACAGCAAATTGTTGAGCTGTGCCGGCCACACCTCACACAGAGAACCAACAGAGGGGAACCCATCCCAGTGGCTACCAAGGTATGTGTAGGCTTAAGAATACTAGCCACAGGTATCTTCCAAAGGCCAACTGGGGCTATTATGGGGATCTCACAGGCATCAGCATCCAGGATACTCCACCAGTTCCTGGATACCATGTCAGCACATGCCAGTGAGCACATATATTTCCACAACACCCGTGAGGCATTGACCAGCAATATGCATCTCTTCCACCAAATGGAAATATACTCTGAGGTAGTGGGTGCTATAGACTGCATGCACATACACATCAAAGATCTACCCGGCAAGCGGGGTAGGGTCTACATAAACAGCAAGGGCTTCCCCTCCATCAACTGCCAGCTCATGTGTGATGCCCAGGGCATTATAATGAATGTGTGTGCTGGCAGCCCTGGAAGCTATCACAACTCCCACATCTGGCATATGACGCAGCTATACCAGAGATTTGCCATGGGGGACATCCCATATGGCCACCTAGTGAGGGATGCTGGTTACACACTGGAGCCGTGGCTGATGACACCCATCAGAAATGCACACACACCCAAACAAGAACTCCATAATGAGGCACACGCACAAACCAGAATCATAATAGAACATGTGTTTGGGATGCTTAAGTCACGGTTCAGGTGCCTGGACATATCTGGTGGAGCCTTGCAGTAATCTCCAGCTATATGTACCCAAATTGATATTGTATGTGCCATGCTTCACAATATGATCATGCAGAAACAGCTGCAGCAGGAACAGCATGGGGCAGGGCCACAGAGCCCCCCAACATTGCCAAGGCCATCACAGGCACAGACTGACTCATAGGAGGAACAACCTGAGCCTGCCCCTGTAAGCAGAAGGAGGTGTACCCAATATGCCAGGCTTTGGAAAAGAGCCAATGCATAGCGCATACACCGACATGGTAGGACCCCAGGGAATGATACCTCTCTCTGACTTGCACATACAGTAAAAGGGATACCAAACATGACACTACCTGTGCTTAGCCATGTATAGGGAGTGTAATATGTGCATCCGACATAGTCAGCCCTCCAGCACCATCCTCAATACTGGCACAGCCACAAGGTAAGTCACTCCCCCTATCAATTACTGAATGGAGTAGTATGTTCTACTACTTATATCTTTGGTACGGATATGAGCATGCAAGGGAATCAGGTGGCTGAATGGGATGGCAGCAGATAGTAGACACCTATATGGGCAGCTTGAAATTCATAACAAATAATGGTGTCAACATAGTAGGCAGTACCAGACAAGGTGACATATCCCACAGCAGGGCATGTGGTGGGCCAAATGTGTGTCCATAGGACACACACATGCATGTCAGTGAGGCTCACCTACGTAACAACAGTCTCAGCCAGCAGAACAGGTGTAGATGACCATAAAGAAAGGCTGTGCTAAGGCCTCCCATTAATGGCAATGGATAACAGCACCCCTCCAGACCTACACAGACAAACTACAACAGATCAGGCAGTTGTATGCTAGTTCTGCAGGGTATGAAGTTTGAAACTG
Source organism: Protopterus annectens (assembly GCF_019279795.1). Taxonomy (NCBI): domain Eukaryota; kingdom Metazoa; phylum Chordata; order Ceratodontiformes; family Protopteridae; genus Protopterus; species Protopterus annectens. The sequence goes on from NC_056743.1 coordinate 1,164,836,975, forward strand.
AAATGTAGGTCAATAAAACCTAAGATCTGTATTCTACTGATATGCCTCTAGTCTGCATGATAGGTCAGAATACAAAATGAAATGGATGCCAACAGAGTACCTGAAATACCAGTACAGTCATAGCAAATGTTTACAGTTGTCAGGTGTGCCCCCCCAATCCTATATAAAAATGTAGTAACATGTACGTTTGGGTATAGTAACAGTGGAGCACAGATTACCTGAGCTGGTCAAATTGCCAAGATAGATTGTTGCACGTGTACAATATGCAGGGCTCTGTGTATTAGATTGTTGTGTGTTGTATATTATGTGAAAGTAGTCAGCATGTAGGCATGCAGGGTTGTGTCGTGGCGGCCTATTGCCAGTACTGTTGATGTCAGGGCCAAGTTCTAACAAATGCAGTGCCAAACACAATGCATCCCAGCAAGACCCAATACAGCAGTAATCTATACCAATTGTTCAGATGTAATATCTGTCACCATCTCAAAGATGGACATGGCATGAATGTGGGCCCAGACATACACACAGTACACAGGTGGAAGTACCCTAGACAGAGAGTGTATAAAATGTTACTGTCAAATGGACACACCCTTGGAATTGTACATACAGGTTAGCAGCACATTAGTTGTCTGTGTAGTGTGGAATATTGATGTAGTCTGGCCAAACACAAAAGGCACAGTAATGAAGTACTGAGAAACTGCTGATGTCCCTGCGCAAGCCATCATAATGGGAATGCCCCACGTATATCTGTGAGTTAGCTGCAAGAAGCTTCCATAGAACACATGCACTCAGCCCACCCCACCATCAGCCACAGGTTCATCACAGGTCATATCCCTGCTGTTGGGAATGAGTACAATATGACCCCCACTTTTCTATGGGATGAAGCATGCTGAAGGGTGTCACATGCAGGTGTGTCCCTAGCTGTAAGCAGCACCCTGCCAGCATCCACACCAATGGATTAATAAGTACAGATACTATTGCCAGTAACACCTTGCACACCTACCCTTTCACCCCAGGGGAATCCAGTGGCTTGCAACTTGGGACTGTAGGAGTGACAGAATGCACTGGCCTGCTACAGATAGCCTGCATCACTACCAAATGCCTTACAGTCCTCTGTCAAAGGCCTGTGTCTCTCCCATACTCCCATACTGCCAATCTATGTTATCTCATGGAATCCCAAATAACGACATTACACAGTCCACAGAACACAAATGCAAGGCCATGTCGACAAATCCCAGTAGTATGTCCACCATGTCCTACTGCATGGACTGTGGACCAATCCCTAAATACTGCTAGGATGAAGTGATAACTATAGGGATAATTATCAGATATTGCTTGCATAATGTTAGGAAGAGGATAGAATAACAGAAGGGGGACGCCATGGAGTGTGTGAAGTCTGAAACTCTGATGTGTGCCCATACTATCCCTGCCAGCAAACCCAGGAATAGGTGGCTACAAACCTGCTTGTAAACCACAATATGAAGGGGAAATGACCAGATATATGAGCCCTGCCTCTGGGTAACCTGTGTGAATCTGTACAGCTGAGAGGAATGACCACAGCAGGATATGGCCATTCTGTCATGTTGATAGATGTACAAGCATGGGATCCTCAGCCACCACAGTACCAAGGTGCTGGACCATTTACACAGACTCATCAGCAAGTGTCTGCAGCTCCCCCTTGAGAATGGCATGATCGTGCAAGAATAGGTAGGCTGCAGACCATAATATTGGACACAGCTTCATTCATCTTGTATTCCCCAGGGAATTACTGTGAGCAAATAAGTATATCTGTCAGTAGTTGATGACATAATACATCACAGTGTAAAACAGTACATATGTCTGAAAATCTCTGCTAACACCAAAACCATGTAGCAGAAGCAGCACAGACACAATTAGTTACATTATCCCACTATCCTTTGCCCATTGTGACTTCATGTTGTCAATCTATCTACAGATATCCTGCAGAAACAGGTTGCTAGATGTAGGTGTAGAACACAAATGCCTGCACTGGAGTACAATCTACCTGGAATGGATTCACACATGCAATACAGAAGGTCATACTGGGCATGCTCCCACACTTAGGGAAATGAGGCCCATATCTGACATCAAAATACAGAAGGGTCATACTGGGCATGCTCCCACACTTCCAGAAATGAAGCCCATGTCTGGCAACAACAGTGGACTACACATATCTGTCATTTGCAGATGTCTGTGCACACCACATTTCACACCAGTTATGCTTTGCACACACATTGGATAGAAATACACACATATATCCAAGGACAACACACCGTACTAGGTCAAACATACACAAACAGAGATGTGGGGAAGAGAGAGACAGACAGACAGTGACAAAGAGATTTCCATCATGAGGCCTGTCCCACCCACCACACATCCAATTGGCCAATATCACATGATGTGCCAATGTCTGTCACTGTAGACATTTGCTTCTGGTAGCCCTCAGCACTATAGTGTCTGTGGTGCTTGTGATAACTGTATAACATGACAGTACAAGTCATTATTCATCTAGCAGTTGTATACACAGTCCTGTCAAATGTAAAGTTGTGTGTGTGTTTCCAAAGGAATGGTTTATGGCCCATTCACACACACTGCACCCCCCCATTGCCCTAGTTTAGGTAGCCTGCTGATGTCAGTCACCTTGAAATACCCCTTTGGACAAGGATCATTCCTATAAGCTCTGTGGCACGTGCAATAACTGTGTATTGATATAGTCTGATGTACTAGTTAGGTAGGCATTCTAATCCCACACATGGCAACTATGAAACTCTGTTTGTGTGTGTAGGGATCAATGCTTTTGAGGCCATTCACAGTCACTACACATTCCATTGCCCTACTTTAGCAAGTCTGCTGATGTCAGTCACCTTGCAATACCTCCGAGGACACAATTCAGCCTTGCATGCTCTGTGGTGCGTGCAATAACTGTGTAATGCTGTAGTGTGAAGTACTAGCTAGGTAGGAGTTCAAATCCCAAACATGGCAACTGTGAAACTCTGTGTGTGTGTGTGTGTGTGTGTGTGTGTGTGTGTGTGTGTGTGTGTGTGTGTGTGTGTGTGTAGGGATCAGTGATTTTGAGGCCATTCATAGACACTACACATCCCATTGCCCTACTTTAGCAAGGCCGCTGATGTCATTTACCTTGAAATACACGTTTGGATAAGGGCTAGCCCTGTAAGCTCTGTGGTATGTGCAATAACTGTGTAATGCTGCAGTGTAATGTACCAGTTAGGTAGGAGTTCTCATCCCTGACATAGCAGCTGTGAAACTGTGTGTGTGTGTGTGTGTGTGTGTGTGTGTGTGTGTGTGTGTGTGTGTGTGTGTGTCGCAAGATCAATGATTTTGAGGCCATTCATAGAAACTAGACCTCCCATTGCCCTACTTTAGCAAGGCTGCTGATGTCATTCACCTTGAAATACACCTTTGGATAAAGGCTAGCCCCATAAGATCAGTAGTGTGTGCCATAAATGTGGAACAATGTAATAGCAATAGCTACACAGCTATGGCTTTGAATCTCATCTGTGGCAAGTGTGTGTACCTCAAAGATTTTGTCCCTATTTACAGCCAGTACACATCACTTTAGCAGTCCTGCAGATATCATCCACCTTGCAAGTATCTGTTGCGAAACCTATACCATTTCAGGTCAGTAGTGGACGTTGTAAATGTGTAACATAATAGTCCGTAAAGGTTGTTAGAGAAAGGTTTGAACCTCACCCCTGGCAAATGTAAATGTGTAATTAGGGTAAAATTAGTTTTGGGATCTCTCACCCGCTACATCACCCAATGCCAGTATTTACAAGGGCTGGTGATGTTCCTTACCTTAGAAGTACCTTGGGACCACATCCATCCAATAAGCTCCATGGCTCATGCAATAAATGTGGTACACTACAAATGTAATACATTGTTAGGTAAGGGTTTGAATCTCAGTACTGGCAAGTGTATGTGATCAGTATCCTGTGTGTAGGTTGCTGTGATTGTGTAATTAGAGGATGCATTGTGGGGAGGGTTTTGCTAAATTATTATATTGCAAACTTACTATATGTCACAATGTCCGCCTTATAAGGATAACAGATGTCAAACAGCAGATAGGCTGATGTAGACAATCCATAGCCCTACATGTGACATTATGGATCAGTGAACAATATAGGCAGCCCTTGTATTACTCAGAGAACACTCTCCACCCATGTGTCATACACAAACACACTTGGCTAGGCAACAACCACTATATTGGTAGTTCCCTGCATATTGCCCACAGATAGTAACCACAGTGTGATTGCAGTGGACTACATGCATGTTGACTACAATACTGCCACTGACATCAGAATGTACTGTGATGTGTAACATCTACTGAATGAATGTGTGTTATCCAGCAAGTAAAAGGACATGGCACCTGTTCCATCCCTACAATAGGCAAATAATTGCTTACAGTGGTCCTTTGCTATGTTCCCCACTGGATGCCTGCAACAACTGTAGAGTCTGCAAATGTAACTCACAAAGGGAATACCATGTCTTATACACATGCCCTGTATGGACAGATGCCACTAACTCCACTGAATACCTGTATCATGCTGTCAATGGAGGTACAGGCACAACCTCAGCTCCATAGCCAGGTCTCACCACATGAGGTCAGGAATGCCACATGAGATGATAACAATCTGTCCACACAACATGCCCCAGAGACCCCAAGTACACTTCCACATGTCACAGAATATGTATGTGAGACATGTGCACAAACCAGACACTGTTCATGTTATGGAATATAGATCACAATCATGGCAAGCATTGCACAGCACTGGCCACCCACAATAGTAACCCAGATGAGTGGATGGTGAAAACAATACCCACCTGTGTGGACCAATCCAGGGACTACAACCCTGAGCCACAGGTAAGGCCCCATGGTGGCATATCTGAAGGGTACGTAAGAGTCCTGCAATATAACTAACAACCCGTCATTGCAAGATGTGTGCACAGACATGAACATAATGATGGGACAAATGGCCTACATAGCGCTTTCAAGGTAAATTATACGGAATCACGTAAACCCTAATCGTTGTAACACAGGAAGAAGTGCTAACATGGGTCCTGTGAGGGGGAAGATCGCTTACCGGAATTGTCGATGATATGGACATCGATGGATTGGTGTCGAAGAGGTGAGTGTCGGTGATTTCACAGTTCGATGAAGTCATAGGAACCCATATATATATATATATATATATATATATACATACATACATACATCTACATATATAAATACATTTCCCCTACTGTTGAATAACTATACTGGATGATATGTTTGAGAAATCATCAGATTTGCTTACATCTGACATTGTTTAGTGGTAAATCACTTTAGCTATAGTGTGCGGGTCCTGGGTTTGGGACTTGCAAGGGCTGCTTATGTTGTTGCTGGGCAGAACAGGGCTGTTGGAGACAAAATGATTAAGGCACTTTAAAGCTGTTGTAAGCGGGTCTGTGTGGGTTTGAGTGGAGCTAAGCGAAGCTTACATGAGCTTAGCTTAGCTTACGCCCACTTACTGCTGCTTACAGCCACTTAAACCCTCGCTAATTTCAAATAAAGAAAAAAAAAGGGAGATAGGAAAGTGGGGAAATTGGGGCAAGCAGGTGGACAAACAAGAGGAGAAACAGGTAGGGATGTGCAGGACATGTGTAGGAAAGTGTTAGAAAAATATGTACTTAAACATATATGTAGTGCAAGTTTAGAAACAGTATAATATGTAATGCATTTGATTCTATTTAACAATATGGCAGTAGAAATGATCTTGCATGTAATTGCTTGAAACTTAGCTGCAGTGTGGTTAACCTCTGACCCTGGCAGTAGCCAGCTCAGCAGGCTTATGTCTTTCAGCAATTATTATCTGCTGGGTTAGAGAAATAAATATGTATGCATGTATATCTTTCTTCCTTCCACCGAGAAGGATGGCCTTGTGAACACTATTAAAGATAGAGTGCAGCTGCTTACCAGAGAGACAAAGGAACATATTAAGAGATGAACTGACTATTGTATTCGAACTGGCCTGAAACCTTGAAAGAAGCAACATTTACAGGAAGACATTGTAATTGACCAGGTGCCTTGCAAGGCTGTGTTATTCTCATGGGAAAGTTTTTAAAAAGTATAACCTCAGCACTTTTTATCAATAGAATATTGTAGACTGTTATGATGTAGGTGCCCTGTGACTGACCACGTCAGTAAGGTGGGCACAGCTTGAATGTATAGTGTATTTAAAGAAGTTTACTTCCTGTATCATGCCAGTCAAAACTCTATACTTGTTTTGTATAGTTTTTTGCCTCCTAATGTACATTAGTAAAGAAACGTTATTTGAACCTGAGCATCCTGTGTTATTGACTGTCATTTTGAAAAGCCTAATGATTTTACAGTCTGATTTTAACAATTTATTTGACATTGTGGTCCTTCTTAAGCCGGAATTCCCTTGGTAAGCTGCAGGTCAGAGTGCATGGGTGGTAATAAATCTGCGCAGGAGAAGCTGCCAAAACAAATGGTTCTTCTTGAGTGAAAAGACCTCCGACTGAATTGTTGTGTGTAAAGAGGCTGTCCACTTTCTGATCTGTGGCTGAAAAGCAGAAAACTGGATCCCAAGAAGAAAACGTGCAGTCATAAACGGGAGGCTCATGTAAGGAGAGTTTCCCTCTTTGTCTTTGTTTTAGATCAGGGACCAGGTTACACTGTACTGATGTTGAGATTTGTGATAGCAGGTCGAGAACGTATTGAAGTACTGTATGTTTGGTCATAGATCAGGGGAAAAAACAAAGCAAAGTAAACAGTCATTCTAGACACTACTGTGGATACAGGGAAGAAGATACCACGTGGTACAAGAGAAGGGTTACGTAACAGTCTTTTTAAGACATGGGAAATCAGTGCACTAAAAGATCGCGAGATCCGCCTTTGACGGATGATGCGAAATATATGCAATTGCAGAGAGCAGATAATGTGAGATATTTTGCAAAATGGGTTAATAAATATGAATTTTATGGTAAATTAGACAAAATTTCGTTAGTGAAACTTTTGAAACAGTTAAAATCTGATGCAGAAGGTCAGGCGAAAAAACAGCGACAGTTGGGTATTCCTCAAGCACACAGGTGGATTGAGGAAGTAAACCGAAGGGAACAGAAGGTTAAAAATGCGAAAGCATTATTCTTAGATAAAGAAGATAATAATACAGTAGTAGCGACGGCCCCTCCACCACCACCGATACTTTACCCAGGATATGAAGCGGGAGGACAGGCTGGCCCCCCCCCCCATGTTATCCTGAGGCAACAGGGGCATTAAAACAACCATTTGTAAGAGAACCTGTTGAGGCTAGATCCCGAACAAGTAAAACACTTAGGGACACTCAGTTGAGGGATTCACTAGAAGAGAGTGAGGAAATCTGTCCATTAATTGAAGTACCGAACCCTCAGGCAGGACAGGAAGGCCAGGACCCAACCCTCTTAGTATATAGACCATGGACACCGGAAGATATCCGGAAGGCTACAGAGGGAATTCCCCATCCGAAAATTAATCATGAAAAGTTTATACAAGATTTACAAGGCATGCGATTGAGTTACCACTTAAATGGGGAAGAAGTAGAGAAGGTTATTAGACAAATTATAGGCCCAGACTGGCACATGGTTTGTGGCACCTGGAGTGCGTGACGCAACTTAAACCCTCCTACATAGTGACGCAAAGTTAGACACTAGGTTGAAGGGTCTTACGGACCAAATTACTGAAAAATGGAAACCTAGAGCAGATTGGACCTGTATTAATCAGTGCATACAACAAGATAATAAAACTGTGAATGGGTACTATGGTAGATTATTAAAATGTTTTAATAACCATAGTGGTATGCCTATTCCCGAAAGTCAAAAAAATGATAGCTCATATGAACAACAATTAAAAAATGCATTTTTGAAAGGTTGCATTGACCCTATCAGTAGCTTTATTACAAAGCATATGATAGATCATCGAACGAGTAGGCTACAAGCCTTACTGGAATATGCCAGGCATGCTGAAAGACACTTTAACAGTAAGAAGAAAAAGAAGACGCAGGTCTTCACAGCTGAAGACGGAGCAGAAGTCTTTGTAGTGCAGTCAGATAAAAAGGGTAGGAGAAACGCCAGAGCAATAAGCTCTGACAGAGACTCAGAGGTTTTGAGGAAAGAAAGAAAAAGGTGAGTGCTTCAAGTGCGGGAAGAAGGGACATTTAGCAAGGGATTGCAGATCGAATAAAAAAACGTCTACAGAAGGGAAGGATAGGAGTGATGAGGATTGACTATATGATAGTCATAACGTTCAACAGTCATCAGGAGAGCATAATGGGCAGGGAGAAAATGTAAACACAGTAGTAGGAATAGAGGAAGTGCAAGTAGATAATGAGGAAAGTGAAGTTTTAGATTTAGCCTTATTGAGCTTGGAGCTCTATTTGGCAGACACAAAACCGGAAGTTACACTTCTGGTGGAGGGGAGGGAAGTGAGATTTTTGTGTGATTCAGGAGCATCGCGGACTTTGATACATCCTTCAAAGTTACCGGAACACTCTGAATCACCTGATTACATATTAGTGAAAGCAGCAAACGGACAGCTATACAGGGAACCACTTTCCCATGATATAGCAATAACTGACCCTGTTTCAGGTATGACCCAGAGAAGTAAGATAGTACTTTCTGCAAAATGTCCAGTGAATTTACTGGGAAGAGACCTTATGCAGCTTTTTGGCATAGCAGTAGTTCCTACCATGAAGGGTATGGAGGCACAAAGACAAATGGATACTTTTGTGATGCGATCGGGGCGTGAAGCCTACTATTGGTACAGCCAGGACCTAGTTACGACTGGTCCAGGGGCAGTGACTGAAGAACTGATGAACGTAGCCATCAGTAAGGTACCCTCCCTTCACATCGATCAACAGCATTTGTTACATTGTACTCTGTACTATTGTAGTACACCAGGACCTGATAAGGAATATGAGGAAAAATTGTTCAGAAATCCTGCAAATAGGCTAGTATTACGAACCCTGTACTGGGATACTGAGGGTAATAGTGTGGTGAGTTTTTCATTACCTCAGGAATTCATGGGACTGTATAAGTCCAACTGGCTACCGCATGTCAGTTTAACCAAACATAAGAATGCCAGATGGGTAGACCTAGGTGAAAAAGTGACAAGATGGGAAAGGCAAACCAACTTAGAGTTGTCAGAACAAGGAATACAAAAGCAAAAACTGAATTGGTTAGCATAACGTCCAGCTGTACACTTACAGCAAAGTGAGGACAGCTGATTGATGTTCTTACTAGAAGAAGAAGAAAAAGCCTTGTGTGATATACCAAGCACTCTTTGGTCAACAGAGAAATCAGATGTAGGGCTTATTCAGACAGCAGGTCCAGTAACTATCACACCGAAGTCAGCATTTAGACCACAAAAGAAACAATACCCTTTGAGAAAAGATGCAGAGCAGGGAATTAAACCTATAATAGCAGCATTACTAAAGAAAGGAGTACTGGTAGAATCTTTGGATTCACCATGTAATACCCCTCTATTTCCTGTTAGGAAAGCAAACGGGGAATGGCGGATGGTACAGGATTTACAAGCTGTAAATGATGCAGTAATACCTAGGGCACCTACGGTGCCAGACCCGCACACTTTATTGAATGATTTAAAGCCACAACAGAAGTATTTTACTGTGGTAGATATAAGCAATGCTTTCTTTTCAATACCTATACATCCAGATAGTCAGTATTGGTTTGCTTTTACATTTCAGGGTAACAGATACACCTATACTCGACTACCACAGGGATACTGTGAAAGTCCAACAATATTCGCACAGGAGATGGCTAGCAACCTGGCGGGATTTACTTCACCAGGGGGCAGTCAAGTTCTGCTTTATGTGGATGACATCCTGCTTGCAGCCCCTACCCAGCAGCAATGTAGGGAAGATACGATAGCATTATTGAGATTTTTAGCAGAACAGGGACATAAAGTAAACAAGCATAAATTGCAACTTTGGAAAACACAGGTCAAGTACCTGGGATATGTGATATCCAAGGGGGGTAGAACATTAGATGAAGATAGAAAGGCAGCAATTTTACAAGCACCCAAGCCAACTACCAAGAAGGAAATGATGTCCTTCCTGGGGACGACTAATTTTTGTCGAAGTTGGATACCAAACTATGCTTTGGAGTCGGCTCCATTGGCTGATTTAATATTTAAAACACCTATGGCAGCACAAGATATATTACATTGGACTCCAGTGGCAGAGGCAGCCTTCTGCAGGCTAAAACGATTGATAGCTTCATCATCAGTTTTGGGGCTCCCGAATTACCATAAGAGATTTTTTCAGACTGTGGATTGTAAGCAGGGATATATGACGTCAGTCTTGACGCAACAGCATGGAAGTAGGCAACGCCCCATAGCTTACTATTCATCACAGCTGGACCCAGTGGCATGGTCATTGCCACATTGTGTACAGGCAGTTGTTGCAGCTGCCATGGCAGTACAGGCTTCGGCCTCAATGGTATTATTCCACCCTCTCACTTTGAGGGTGCCTCATGCAGTTGCGATAATTTTGCTGCAAGAGAAAATGGCATTTTTGTCTCCTGCTAGACATCTTTCTTGTATGACCATACTGCTGAGTCAACTTCACATGGTGATTGAACGTTGTACGACATTAAATCCATCAACGTTACTTCCGACTCCTGTGGATGGCACACCACATAGTTGCCTACAGGAAATGGAACAAATAACTTTACCTAGACAGGATCTTACTGATATACCCCTTGCTGATGCAGAGGCGACATTTTATGTGGATGGATCATGTAGGAAGGGTCCTACAGGAAAGAATCTAGTAGGCTATGCAGTAGTTACTGATGTCGGGATTGTAGAAGCCCGACCTCTGCAGCCTAACTTATCTGCTCAAGCAGCAGAGTTGATAGCTTTGACACGAGCTTGCACTTTAGCAAAGACAGATGTGTGAACATATATACTGATAGTCAGTATGCCTTCTCCACAGTGCATGTTTTTGCAGCAGTGGAAAAATAGGGGAATGATAACATCCACTGGTAAACCGATTAATCATGCACTAATCTTGAATTTATTAGATTCGATTCAGTTACCTACTAAAGTAGCTATTTGTAAATGTGCAGCTCATACAAAGCAACAGGATAACATTTCAAAGGTAATGCACGAGCTGATGCAGCTGCAAAGCAAGCAGCCTCAGACTCAGAAACTTTACTTTTGAATGAGGAATTACAACCCTCTGAGATTTTAGATTTAGAAATGTTAAAAACAATGCAAACATTAACTACAAAAGCAGAAAAACAGAAGTGGGTAAGACGAGGAGCAATCCTTGAAGACGGATTGTACATCTCTAAAGAGAAAGCCAATATTACCGTCTAATTTATTTAGATATGCGGCTTTGTTGAGCCATGGGCAGAGCCATGTCTCAACAGGGGGGTTGGTACAGTTAGTTAACAGAATATTCCAGACATACGGATTCTGAACTACACACAAAAATTTTGTGCTGCATGTCATATTTGCAGTAAACATCATGCACAGGGAGCATTCAAACCGAAGCAAGGGAGTTTCCCTACACCACCATATCCATTCCATACTATTTGTATGGACTTCATAGAGCTGAATAAATGTGAAGGAAAGAAATACTGTTTAGTGATCATAGATATGTTTTCAAAATGGGTAGAAGCTTTTCCAACCAGGAATCCGGATGCAGCAACAGTGGCAAAGGCCCTAGTAAAGGAAATAATTCCTAGATTTGGCATACCAGAAAGAATCTATAGTGACAATGGGACACATTTTGTCAATCAGACAATTCAGCAACTTGGGAGATTTTTTGGGATTTCCTTGAGGAATCACTGTGCTTACCACCCACAGTCAGCAGGACTGGTGGAGAGGTACAATGGGATTTTGAAAAATAAATTAAGGAAGTTGATGAGTGAGACTCAGAAGAATTGGATTTGCTGTTTACCTCTAGCATTGCTGAGCATGAGAACAGTTCCAAATGTAAAGGGTTTGACCCCATTTGAAATAGTATTTGGAAGGGCATATTACGTGCCACAGTGGAAAGCTCTTATGCCTGCAGAGCTGGAGGTCGATGGCTCATTAGCCAGTTATATGAAAAGATTGTTAACCAATAAGACTGTTTTGCAGTTAAACTCTTTTTCAGATAAAAAACAGACAAAGCCGGATGCAGTGCTAGCTCCAGGATCCTGGGTGTGGTTAAAAGTCATCAAGAAGAAAAACTGGACAAGTCCTAAGTGGGAAGGTCCGTACCAAGTACTGTTGGCAACGCCTACTGCAGTAAAGGTTGCGGAGAGGTCGTCCTGGGTTCACCTGACCCACTGCAAGCCGGTAAAGAATTTCCAGTTAGACAGACATTTTGTAGCTGATATACCACAGAGGCAGAATGACCAGGGGCAGAGTGTATAAAAGTACAAAGCAACCCCAAAGACATTGGTTCACTGTCCTACTGATCATACACTTATTAACCATGTTGGTGGTGACTTTTCTTTTGCTGGGGGTTTTCCTGCAAATAACTACACAGATAAAAATAACGAAACGTGATGGACTGGCCACAGATTGGCACCCAAACTTTAACACGTACCTAGCCATGAAACGTGTGTATGTAGAGACTATGAACATTTCAAATTGTTGGGTTTGTACAGCCATACCTACAGCATATGGAGGACTTTTGATGTCCGCTGTCCCCTTGGGGATAAATGAGACTTGGGAGAATCTACTTTTTGATACAGGTTCTGTGAGATCACAGGACAAAGTGGCACTGTACTTACCTGTTACACAAAAAGGAATTGTTTGTTTTTACAAAAATGATACGCTCCAAGTTGGTTGGAGTAATTGTAATATAACTGTGTCTTATAAGTGCTATATAAAAGCAAAAGATCAGAGTATTAGTTGTAGCACGAATTATGATTCGTATTTAAGCTTACTGAAAACAACATTGAAAGATGTACAGAAAATCCTGAATTGTATAAACAGTTGTCTGTTATAGACAGGAAAATGTTTCATTCAGAGTTAACCCGCATCAGTACTAAAGTAGAAAATTGTTATTTTGTTTGTGGGAAAAAAGCATATAAATGGTTACCTGAGAATTGGTCCGGCAGTTGTTTTTTGGGTTATCTGGTTCCAGCAATAAGACATACTGCAGAATTGCCTCTGGGTAAGATACGGAATGTAAGAGATATAGCTCAGAGAACTGGGAACTCAGTCAAGAAACCTGCTAATCCAGTGGGTAAAATCGAAGCTGATTGGAAAGATCATTCATCCGTAAAAGATAAAGAAAAATTGACTCATATGGACTTGAGTGACAGTGTTATATCCTGGGCTGGAATAATCCCAGCCTATGGAGCAGTCAAATCGATCTGGGAACTGAGGAAATTGTGAAACTTCAGTAATGAGCAATGCGACTTTTCTGCTCTCGAACTTGTGACTGATGAACTGAATGCAATGAGAACTGTTGTACTACAAAACCGAATGGCTCTTGACTTCACCCTAGCGAGAGGTGGTACGTGCGCGCTTATCAAAGAATAATGCTGTGTGTATATCCCAGATAATGAGCACGAAATCAATGACCACCTAGAGGTAATTCAGCAAGTATCAGCAATGGCGGAACCAGGCCCAAACCCACTGTGAACTTTTCCAGAATCTTTTGGGGGTGGGGTTCAATCCTAATGAATATTTTGATAGCTATTTGTGTAGTTTTGCTCATATTGGGAGCATGTGTTTGTTGCGGGATACCTTGTGTGAAAAGATTAGTTAGGGACTTCGTTGATGTATCTGTAACCGAGACTATGTATCAAGACCTGGAGTTGAATCTGTTGATACCAAATGAAATTCTTTCTGAAATATAAAACAAATGACTTGCCTAGTCGAAAGTTCCAGAGAGGAAGAGACTAGGGAATGAAATAATGTTGTTTATGTTTCTGAATAGAATGAAAAGCATTAAAAGGAGGAGAATGTTAGAAAAATATGTACTTAAACATATATGTAGTGCAAGTTTAGAAACAGTATAATATGTAATGCATTTGATTCTATTTAACAATATGGCAGTAGAAATGATCTTGCATGTAATTGCTTGAAACTTAGCTGCAGTGTGGTTAACCTCTGACCCTGGCAGTAGCCAGCTCAGCAGGCTTATGTCTTTCAGCAATTATTATCTGCTGGGTTAGAGAAATAAATATGTATGCATGTATATCTTTCTTCCTTCCACCGAGAAGGATGGCCTTGTGAACACTATCGAAGATAGAGTGCAGCTGCTTACCAGAGAGACAAAGGAACGTATTAAGAGATGAACTGACTATTGTATTCGAACTGGCCTGAAACCTTGAAAGAAGCAACATTTACAGGAAGACATTGTAATTGACCAGGTGCCTTGCAAGGCTGTGTTATTCTCATGGGAAAGTTTTTAAAAAGTATAACCTCAGCACTTTTTATGAATAGAATATTGTAGACTGTTATGATGTAGGTGCCCTGTGACTGACCACGTCAGTAAGGTGGACACAGCTTGAATGTATAGTGTATTTAAAGAAGTTTACTTCCTGTATCATGCCAGTCAAAACTCTATACTTGTTTTGTATAGTTTTTTGCCTCCTAATGTACATTAGTAAAGAAACGTTATTTGAACCTGAGCATCCTGTGTTATTGACTGTCATTTTGAAAAGCCTAATGATTTTTACAGTCTGATTTTAACAATTTATTTGACAGAAAGGACCATAGCTCTGCATTTCTATGGCAGCAACAGCTGCTTTCAATGTGGGCAATTTAGAATTTGGAGCCTCACACTCTACAGGAAGGTGTGTGGGCATCATACAGTATGGATGATTGGTAGGGTTAGATTGTGTGATGGGTACATGTCTCTGGGTGAAATGCAGAGTATGTATGGGACATGATTTTTTGTGGGACAGATGCCCTTTTTTTAAGGTGAGAGTGGGATGTTAAGGAAGGATTATTGGTAAGTGTGGTGAGGGAGGTTTGGTAGGAGAGGTTGCATTTGCAGATAGACAAGACAGTAGACAGGGGTGGTGTATGACACATGCGGGGAAACACCTTGATAAGGGGTGGTTGGGAATCCGAGTCTCATGAGCCCCCCAGATGGTAGTAGTGGCACTGATGTCCCCACCTGATGGAAGTCACCACTACTCCACAGCCCTGAAGGTGGCTGTGCTGTGGGCTGGGCTGGAGGGGCCATCTGCCCCTCTAGCTGCAGCAGCTTGCCCTTTACATGGTACAGTTGGTCATCCAGCTCCATCTGTAGGACACTGAGCACCATGCCACAGACCTCATCCCGGGTGACAACATCCTCTCAGTGCCCACTTGCAGGATGGGGCAAGCCTCATCCACTGCAGCAGTTCCACCCAAGGGTGGTGCAAGACCAGCGGACGAGGGAGGTTTGGGTTGGGTCCCAGATGTGCTGGGACTCAGTGCCTCGGCCAGGTGGGGTGGGAGAGGTGGATCCGCTGGAATCTGCCTTCCCATATGTGCTATGGTGTGAAAATTAACAATGAATATTGGTTAGTCATGCAGAACACATTACCACATTAGTCAAAATAGCATGCATGGATATTCCCATTTACCCAAAACAGTGCAATTATAACAGTGCTATAGCAAACAGAACCCATGCATATATGGAATGGCATTCAGGGTTGCAACAGCATGCCAGTTAGTGGTGTGTCAGGCAGAAAATAAAATGACTATTCAACAGAGGATATTAGTATGCACACAGTTTAAACAATGGTAAACCAAATGGAATAATGGTCCCAACAGTAGAGGTTTGTTTAGGAGCATACCCATGTTGGTTTCAGTGTGATGGTTGGATCAGTTGAGAGGTGGGGGAAGGGAACAGATTCAATTGACAACTGTTATCAAGTATATTTGTCAGTATACTACTATTCACTACTCTACATTCGGACCACACTTACACTCTACCTGGGCCATGGGGTTGCTGCAGCACACCAACAGGTATAGATATAAACAGAGCAATTGTTCCCTTATTTTACTTATACACATCAGACCTATTTCTATACCAATTTCTTTACCCGTGGGCCTGTGCAGATGAACTGTGTGCACATTACATTGCTGTTTCTACACATATTTCAGATTCACATATTAGTTGCAGGCCCTGGAGTGTGTGTTGTGCGTTTCACAAACATCTACTGTGACATTCACTGTGTGCAGGTTTCTTGGCAACTGGGGAAACTATCCATGATGGTGTGACACTTGAGGGGCTTGTCTGGGCCAAACCGCAAAGTGTGGCTGTCTAGCTTACATCTGTTTGTAGGACTGGGGCTGATCAACACAGCAATTGTACATCTTTCATAGTTATACACATCATACTAGTATTTCTTTTCAGATTAATAAATGTGGGTTGTGTGCCATGCTGGACTGAGGCTGCTTCTCTGTGATTTTTCAGTGGTTTGTTTTCCAAAAATTGTATTTCCTAGTAATTCCATTCAGATGTCTTTACCTGTGTGCACTGTATGGAAAATGCATGTGTTGCAGTTCATTATTTTTTCTATTCAGATTGCAGTTTACAACTGTCGAACCAGACTGAGATGTTAGTGGTGGTCCCAGGATTCGAACCGTGTGTGTGCAAAATTGAACTAGAGGCCTAGTCCTTTTAAGGATGAGTTACTGGGAAGGTGTTATGGGTTGCTTGTGACATTTCCATCTAGTACATATTTTTGAGCGCATTACATTTATTATGACATGTTGCATTGTTTCCCATTTTCAGTACAAATTATGCATACACAACAGACATTGGTGTCACTGTTTGTGAAACATGTGCACATTAGCTGGATTGTACATTTGACCGTTTTACAACTACATACTGCAGTTTAGATTCCTGAGTACACAGTATAGGTTTTAAGTCTGCACATTTTTCAGTACAGTCACAGCTACATACAGCTGGAATTGAAAGGTTAACACAGAACAATGCTGGCAGACAAACAAGTAAAACACATTCTGATGGGAATATGTACTATTGCTTTTTTTCAGTTATTTGACATACCCCTTCTAAGGTATAGAGAAGCAGTGCTAAATCAGTTCAACTCAGTTAATGCATTCTGCAGGACATACACATTTCTATTTATCAGGTACAAGTGAAATGACACACACAGGGGTTTGGGACCACCTTTATTAGTTTTGGCATACATATTTGTGTACGACTCAGAAATCCACAATTACTATTCCTGCATGATCTGCACAGGGGAATGCTTTTCATTTCTAACTGTTATAGTAGCCCTGACATGACACTTTCTTGGTAGGTTCACTCAGACACTATCATACATATTCCCCTCCTGCATATTGTACTTGGTTTGCTACTGATATCTGTATTACACAATAACTGGGAATATTCCATTGTAACGCTGGCTGCCTGACACAGGCATTTATTCCTGACATTTACAGCACAATTATATATACAGGCAGTACTACCATTACTATAATTTTGAATTCTTCCTGCTAATAGTAGGGGGTATTCTGTACTCACCATACTGCCGATGCAACAGGGCCAGTCCATGAGCATGAGCCTCAACATTCTGGGACCTCTCCACAGCAGCTGTATGGGGAGACATCACACATTAATCACACAGTCACAAGTTGAACCTTTTCCATACTTAGTTAGAGATACATAACACTGCATACTTACAGACAGGTGGGACATCCTGCACTTGGGCTTCTTGGATCCACTGGTCTAAGAGTGCACCCCTCCTCCACTTCAGATTGTTATGGTGATGACGTACCTTCTCACCAGTCCTGGGTATGCCAGTGGCACTGGTGAGATCACGTGCAAGCTGGTCGCAGGCCTCTGCTTTGTACTGTGAGCCCTCGTACTGGCCTTGCAGCAGCTGGCTGTCATGGTTTTTAACTAGGAGCCCAACCATGATCCTGGACTCCTGGATACCCCAATGTTGCGCTCGGAAGTGCACACCTTCACCAACGTCAGACATTTTGGTCCTGCTGTGTGCAGTCCCAAATGGTAATGGCTGTATTCCTACCTGTGCAGTTTCAATAGGGCAGTTTTCCCACACTTTTTTCTTGATTGGCCAGTTTTAATATGCTGAACTATGCTTAGCTCCACGCAAATCTGCATAGCAGTGCTTAGACCAGCTAAGCAGTGCTGAAAGCAGGTAAGCAATACTTACACTAACAAACATTGCTTAAATCTATGTTTTCATTAAATTTACAAATTATTTTTTACATTTATATTTTACATATATCCACCCCTACTGTGCTATATGTGAGCCATATGATTGACATCTATCATTCAAATTCCTTAAAAGTTTATTAAATAATTTGACTGAGGGGGGATTCGAACCAAGCATGTTTTACATGCTTTACCATGGCAGTACCACTATGCTACAGCAGCTTGATGACAATTTTCATCACAGTAGCACTTATCTATTAATTTCAGGATTTCAGCCAGGCTATGTATAGCGGTGCACCGCACAAACAAGTTGCACACAGCTTAAACTTTAGATTTATTTGATGAAGAAAAAATATTACATTTTTTTAATTTCTATTCCTTTCCTCTTGCCCTTCTGCTTCCATACATGAAGGGCAAGAGTGCATACATTTGGGGGAGTGCACTTTAAGGCTGCTGCCTTCTAGGTGTTTGTGTTTTTTATTTTTATTTTTTTCAGTGTCTGCAAACACTGAAATGTTAGCTATTTACTTTTCAGTGTCTGCGGACACTCGTTTACTATATAAAATTAGAGGCTGTAATATTATATAGATTGGCACTCATCTGTGTCAGAAAGTGCTGTATAGCACTTTCAAAGTGAAGGGGGTGTGTTTCATGTGCAGGCACTGCTGACACACACCCCCTCCGCTCACTCCTGGTTCGTGTCCATTTAGATTATATAGCAGCACACCTTCATGCATATGTAAGGCACACTGCTATCCTAAACAGACACAAACCACTAAGTGCAAGACTAGCCTTATTCTTGCATGGAGCTTCGTGAATCCACGGGTTAGTCTTAGTGGCATTATAAAATCATGTTGACAGGACCCCATCTTGACCAAACATACTATTCTCTGATTTTGTACCTTTGAATTATGCAACTTCTGGAATACCTGCAACCAAAATCATGGGGAACTTAGTATTTATTATGATATAAAATCATAATGAGATAATCTCAACCATTATCATAAGCATGCAATACTAAAAGTGCTTTATATCATAACTTTGTTCATAGGTTCATAGATTAGTACTAGGCTAACAGCCCTTCTTGGCCATTTTAAGCCTAGCCAATTACCCCACGTGAGAATCAAACCCTGTACCTTGTAACTGTAAGCTAAACACCTTAACCATTATGCCAACCTCCTACCCTTATAACTTGACCTCTAATACTATCAACATGAACTGAAACAGAAAAGAGAAACATTAAAGTATTACTGAATTGATCACAACAGATATAAATAACGATAAGCCTAATACATATATATTTACTATCAAACATTTGATGTTTTTACGAGTAATCACTTGAAAAACATTTTTGAAATTAATAACCATGTCTGATCACAATAACAAAACAAGAAAAATGTCAACAAGTCAAATTCGGCTTGTTGACATTTTTAGAACTTACCTGAAGATCCGCTAACGTCAAACGCATTTTGCAGGGGGAAAGCCCCCTTGTACCCATCACACACCCTGCTATTTATATATTACAACACTGAGAAAACAATGCAGTGAGAAAAAGGGCAAAGTTCCCAATCCCCACCATAGTGCGATGTCCAATCAATATGTCAATCTCACAACAGAGAATGGACATTAGCATTCACTGCTGCAGGTTCAACATATTTTGAATCACCATTTTGCAACTTTGAAAACTGCCTTTCAGCATTCATAGTTCACAAATCGACGTTCAAGACTTTCAATGTAAACCATATATATATATATATATATATATATATATATATATATATATATATATATATATATATATATATATATATATATATATATATATATATATATATATATATATTTCTTTAGATACCAATGGAATATAGTTAAATAATTCTAATATTCCAATTTACTATTTATCATACTCAAGACGTATTTTAATCAAACTAAACACTAGTGTATTATCAATGATAACTATGTATACAAATAGCTATTTATGCACATAATATAAACAAAAAACATCAACAGTAGCTAAATGGGTTATCAGAATGAATGAGAAAAAATATATTTCTAACTATTTTTATAGAAGACAAATACAGAACTTTTATATATAGTCTTGTTTCCTTATATCAAAAATATGACTGCATCAACCTAGCAATACATCTATTTCAGTATTCTTTTTCTACTCAGTAAATATACTTAGCCATTGCATTATTAATAATTAAAAACGACATTTTCTATATATCATACATATAAGTATAGAATAGTATAGCAATAACCCACGCCTGGGTATGGGTAATGCTGGATTTACCCACGGTTGGTGTGGTTTAGTCACGAGGGCGAAACCCGAGTGGCCAAACAAAGACAACTGTGGGTAAATCCAGCATTACCCACACCCAGAAGTGGGTTATTGCTATTATACAATGACATTATTTAAGAAAAAAAATAATTACATTTCTTAAATAATGGCATTGTATAATGCCTCCTTGCTGCCCTTCCACAGCTGTCTGGTATTCTGCAGCAGTTCTGATGTACTGCTCATGCATATGATTACACAGTACATCAGAGCTGTGGGCAAAAGCAATGGAGAAAGCAAGTTCTCCGTTGCTTTTTACAAACTGTCTCGCTATGTTAAAGGGGTTTAATATAGAGAGAAAGCTTTAAAAAAAGCAATGGAGAATCTCCGTTGCTTTTTTTAAAGCTGTCTCGCTATGTTAAACCCATTTAACATAGCAAGACAGCTGTAAAAAAAGAGTTATACTAATCGAAAAAGTCCGGGCGAACGTACCTTTTTCCATTACTATAACTCTGATTTATGACATGCATGCTGACCAATCAGCATGCACGTTTTGGAATATTAATGCGGGTCATTGTATAATGTAGTATTATCTATTATATAACTTACATGTCACAGTACGGCTTCAGTATAAACTAGCTCAGTTTCATTTTTACTATATGCATTATGTATATTTTAACAGCTCCTTTACTAATTTGCCATTTTAAAATCATGTAACTTATTATTATTTATGTGAAGCTTCTAAAAGAACAAGTTGCATATGTGAGGTATCAAATCTTAACTGACAAGACAAAAAGCACAGTAAAGTCTTTTTAAGTTCTTAATTTAGAAACTAAAATATTTTTATTCACTTTTAAATAGAACTTTGTATTTAATGTTCACCTTCTAGGGTTGCCACCTTTCATTATGGCTAAAACCAGACTAAGGCCACACCCCATGCATCACCTGTAACCCCACCCATTCCCGACCTCACTCCTGTCCACGGTCCACCCATTCTATGACATGATTATGACATCAGCTGATGGGGAATGCCCTCTTTTTCCATTCCTGATGCCTGCTTTTAGCCGATTTACTATGATTTTCTGTAAAAAAAGCATAGTAAATGAGCCAATTTAACAAACTTTGATAGTCTGTTTCCTTTTTTGAAACAGAATACCAGAGTTTTTACAGTGTTTTCTGGACTACCAGAGAATCGATTTGATTTTCAGATAGACTGGGAAAAAAACAGAGGGGTGCAACTCTACCTTGTTTAATTTAGTCTTTGTCTCTGTCTCAGAAATCTTGTGAAAGTATTTCATGTTTCACAGAAGTTTAAAGGTGAAAGTGTTCTTCCTGAAGCTGCAGTCTCTGAGTTATGAACCTGTCCCTCCAGTACATTCTGTTGATTGTGGTAATGAGGTTGAGGTCTCTGGAGCATGTGGTATGGAGGTATTGGGATTTCTTTAGATGTAGCATTTCTAACAGAGCTAGGTCAGACATGGCATTTTAAGTCAAGCAGAGATCGCCTCTAAGTAGGCAATATGAGACAGAGAATAGTTGGAGTTTTTTGAGTCTGTCCATATAAGACAACTGTTTAAGGCCTAGGATCATCTTTGTGAGGTACTTTTGCAGCCTCCCCAGTTGTTGCAGGTGTCTAGTGAGGTACATGCCAAATGGGGTATTGTACTCGATGACTGGCCTAATGAGGGAAGAGTAGAGGGAGACAATGACCTCTTCTTCCTGGATGCAAAACCCTTAGTAATGAGATGTGCCACATAGAAGGACTTTCTGACCACAGTGGCAATGTAGTGGTCAAAAGATAGGCTGCTGTCACCCTGTGTTCCCAGATTTCTTATAATGCCTTCTGTGTTCAGTGGACTACAATCAATGTGGTCATTCATGGGAACTGCGTTTTTCCCAAAGGGGAATGACGACACATTTTTTGGCATTGAGCTTAAGGCCATGGTTCTAACACCAGTCGATGGTCTCAGTGAGGCCTTTCTGCAGGATGTCAACATCACTTGGGAAGTTAATAATAGCTCCCAACTTGCAATCGTCTGCAAACTGTCAGCCAGAGTCCATTCATGTTGGCCTGGACTTCAGAGAAGTAGATACCAAACAGGAGAGGCCCCATCTTCAGAAGATCATTAAATAAAAGCATGTGTATGTCTGCCAATAACATTACTATCACTATCATTGACAAATTGTGAGTTGTTAAATAAAACAAAATAAAATAAAAAAATAAGTAAAATACAATAGAATAAAAATAACTGGGGGACATGATATTCAAACTAGAGTAAATCATAATATATCTAAATGAGTACATTGAAGATCTGTTGGAAGAAAGATGTGGGAATGCTATGGCCAGTTTCACACATTGTAATATTAGCAGAAAGATGCAAGACATAATTTGTGTACTGGTGATGACTTAGCTCTTCAGTTAATGGGTGATACCATTATAAAATAATAGCGTGATGATGTGAAGTTGTTACATCTGCTCATCAAACCATGCATTCCACATGAAGACAAATTTACATGTAATGTGGACCTTTCTCCTGAACATTTCAAATTCATTCAGACAATCAAACAATAACAGTAAAAAAGACTGTGATAGAAATGCTAAAAATCATGTCCTTGGGCTTAAGTTCATATGTTCATAGATTGGTAGTAGGCTGCCTGCCCTTGTGGGCCATTTCAATCCTAGTCAAGTACTCCATGTGATAATCAAACTCTGCACCTTGTCTCTGTAAGGTAAGCACCTTAGTCATTATGCCGACCTCCCTAGGGTTTGAGAGTAATTATATCATAGCCTTGATTCAGCAGTTAAATTATTTTATTTTTATTTACATTATTTTATTTGTGTGCCTACTCAGAGCACTCTTTTTATTTATTTTTTAATTTATTTTAGTATCTGTGACTTAGTAATCCTCTGAATAAACTGTCCCTTCCCAGGGGCAACCTAGAAGCACTGTCTGGTTAAGTGATATGCTCAGACTAACATGGAAGGCAAATGAATGAGGAAGGAATCAGACTTTGTATCCTGGGAACAGGAAGCAACTTTTTAAAACCTCAAGCTTTAGTCCTCTGTGCAACCTGCCAAACAATGATATTCAACGACAGATCTTAACGAATCATTTTTTGCTGACCTTTCCCCTTGTTTACTGCAATACAGTAACAACAAGTAGTGAGGATGAGCTGGATGCTGTAAGGCAGAATGCACATTATCACATGGATGAGCCACAATATGGAGGTTGAAAAAACCTTTGGAATGTGTAAATTAGTTATTTGGAACGAGGATGGCATACTGCGATCATCAGGGATCAGCTTCATTCCAGATTCTGTATATTTTCCATTACCAGTCAAAGCCTAACAAATTTCTGTAGTACAATAAACATCAACCTTTACAGCACATGAACATTAGCAACTGACATTGCAATATTATTATAATGTAGAGGATTATGATTGGGTCTTCAATCATAACTAGCGTAAGTATTTGAGGCATGGATGCCAAGAAATTTTCCTCAGCAGCAAAGCTGAGTGTATTCATTTTATAATCACGTAATACTGAAATATCGAATTTCAGTATCTCGAGATTATAAAGCCAAAAAATCAAAACACCAAAACCCTTAAAGCACGAAATCCAAAATAGCAAACGTAAACACACCATACACCACACAACACATACACCCTCCCCACATTACATCAAACAAACAAAACACACACAAACACAACAATACAAATAAATAAACCTACCTACATATAAGCAGGGGGGCAAATCCCCTACACCCCCATGTGAGGGATTGCGCCCCCACACTCCCACTACTTATATATACTAACTCTGAGGTTGCACCAAACAGAAAAAGACAGTAAACTCACCTCTACACACTCTACAGTCCCCTCGAGCACAAACATCATAAATGTACAAACACCACCACTTTCAACACTTACACTCATACTCTTACCTACCTTCCCTAACCCACACCTAAAACTTCCGGACACACTCACATACATTCAAATCCCTACCCAAAACCCTTACAAAAATATTTACTTACCTTAATCTCCAATCATATGCACATACCAAACCGTTAATCAGGCACACAGTACATACCACGTCATGCAGCACACCACCACAACCGCAAATTCAACATTTCTGGGTTCACGGTTCTGGGATTTTGCTTTTTTGGAAGTTCAGCTTTATAGTCTCAAAATACTGAAATTCGATACTTCAGTATTTCGAGATTATAAAGTGAATCCAGCTGAGCCCCAATCCTCACCAGGTTTATCCTTCCCAGAACTGTTTTTGATCTTTTGATGGTCCTGTATGCCTCCCCTTCCTTACAGTTTTTTATAGATACATAAGATGTGGAAGGAGTAAAGATACACAAATTGATAAACTGTGTGCAGATTCTAAAATGTATTCTCAGACACAACAGATTATATATATATATATTTACAAAACTGTATGCAAAACAGTTTGGCTCCACAAAAGGGGTGGTAAGTTGTCCTAGTGACATCCAGGTAACCCCAGACATTGGAATCAAATTCGATTATATTGAAAAAGAACTGTGCAAACTGGATCCAAACAAAACACTAGGAGGAGACAGAATAAGTAACAATGATTTGAGAACACTTAAGCAAGAACTTACACTGCCATTGCATCTATTATTTACTAGGTCATATAAATATGGGGAGAGTCCCCAAGATTGGGGACATGCACTTATTAAACCTGTCTTTAAGGAAAAGGGGAGTAGGACAAACCCAGAACCATACAGACCCTTAAGTTTACTTTCATGTTTTGGAAAAATAATGGAGAAGGTAATACTGGATACGTTATTGTCAGAACTGGATAGGTTGGGACTTGAAACCATATATCACCATGCATATGTTGAAAATAGATCTATTACCACCTGTAACATAATGTTCTATAACAATATAATAACAGCTATGAATGAAAATTGTGCTGTGATGTGATTTATATAGATTTAACTTCAGCATTTGACAGGGTCATGCACAAAACACTGATTAATAAATTAGTATAACTAGGTATTGATGTACTGTTGATAAGATGGATAGCTGCATGGCTTACAATTAGGACATGGCAAGTATCACACATCAACTGGACAGGTGAAATCCTTGGTTACAGTCAATGTGTCCCACAGGGCTCTGTACTAGGCCCTTACTTGTTTAGATTGTATCTTTCAGACCTTACTTTTTCATCTGAGGTGTTCTACAATCTATATGCTGACGACCTGAAACTGGGTAAACTGATTACAAGTGTTACAGATAAGACATGTCTGCAAAATAATTTGACTAAATTGACCATTTGGGCACAGGAGAATAATATGTTGATAAATACATCAAAAACTAAGCGTATGAGATTTGAGAGACATAAACTGAAAGGTGAATATTTAATACAGCACACAGTGATTGAAACTGTAGACTAATTTAAGGACCTCGGTATATGGGTAGATTCAGCTATGACTTTTTCTAATCATATCAACCAATTGGCTAATGATAGTTATAGAACTATGGGTTGTCTAAAAAGATTTATAAAGTCTAGGAAATAAAACATAATGAAGTCATCGTTTGTTAGTTACATTAGACCCAAACTTGAGTATGGAATAACAATATGGAAACCCTATAGGAAAACAAGCATGAATAAACTGGAAAGAGTACAGTGGAAATATACTAAGGGCATCCATGGATGTGAAAATCTAAGTTATTATGAAAGACTAAAATATCTGAACTTGTACAGTGTCTCTTACAGATATTTAAGAGGAGATCTTATTCAAGTATATAAGACATTTAGGGACAACTACCTCTGGGAATGTTTGGGGTTATCAAAAAGTACTAGAGAATCGTCAGATAACCTATGTAGAAGATTCTATAGGAATGAGAAGTGCACTAATTGGTTCTCTGACAGAGTAGCTGATGCTTGGAACAGACTATCAAATTACATTAAAGCAAATACTAGTTTAGATATTTTTAAGAACAGCTTGGACATTTATTATGGAAACAAGTGTTTTGGCATATTGGCAAGCTAGAAGGGCTTTAATGACTGTGCTTGAAACATTTGTATATATGTATGTATGTATGTATGTCCTTTTATTTAATTTATGAATACTGTGATCGTGTGATATGAAACTCCTAGGAAAGTGTGAGGTAATCCTTCATAATTTAAGTTTACATTTGTTCATTTTGTTACTGAACTGCGTTTTGAAGATGGCATGTTTTGCATAACAGTTACTGTTCAGAATAATCTGCAATATCATGTGATATTTTACCCTTACACATTATATCCTTTCACTATGTTTATCTATACTGTAAAACATCAACAAAGTTATTGCTGCATTTGGTATTACAACTTTGTAATGTTTACATGTTATATTTTGCAGCAAGAAATTATTCTCCAAATGACTTAATGTTAATTGGACCAAATAGTATTTTGTGCCCAATTTAAATTCATAGCCAATACATAATGACATGTTTGTTCCTTGGCTCTTTTTTGTTCTAAATCTTTAATAACTGACCATTCTTTGATGTCAAAGCCCTGAAAACTATTTTGCATACTGGAGTTGGATCTTCTAAAGTAGAAACATAGTTTCACAAGGTATAAATTGTTCTTAGAATGGATTTCTCAGGTATTGACATATTAGATTGACTATCATTAAAAATAAAACCCAATTCCTGACTTTCTGAACTTCTGAGAAGCTCAGGCACTCATCTTTCCATGCATACATGTAAAATTAACTGTTCTTACTATGTTTGCGTAATTAAATGAATGCACTAAATGTCATGCTTATTTATTTTAGAGCCCAGATAATCATTAAGAATGAATATCTTAATCCGTAGGGTAGCATATGTCCTACTCTTGACAAAGTCTGCCATTTTGCTTTCTGCTCACCACAGAGAGCTTCACTGCCTCTTCTGTATGGCTATGCTGTATAAAACATATCTGAGACTGATATTAGAGTATAACAATCTTTCTGCAGATACTATATTCAGCCACAGTACTCAAACAATAAGTCTAGCAACAGTTCAGTAAAAGGATTGTTACTGTTCTGGACCTAGGTTACATGTTTAGCTGCACAAGGCTTAATCCTTATATGCTTAATAATGGACACTTTCCATGTAAAACAACTCTACCTTTCTCATCATTTAAGGATGAATTGCTGAGGGCTTTGGTAAACTTTGGCTTCTTACTGTAACTCTCTCATCCTTACACACAATTATTAGGTTTGAATAAAGCAACCAAAAGAAGAAATTATATTATCCAAGTCATTCCAAGAATATGAATTAAAAGAGCTCTCAACCTTTACCAACAGAATTTGGAGCAAAGTAAAAATAAGGTACACATTGTAAATGTTGGCACTATTATATTAGCAATTGAACAAAACTTTGAGAAACATCAGGGGTGTCCCTACAAAATGGGGACACTTGAGATATCACCTCACAAAATAAGAAATTCAGACTTTCTAGTAACATTTAAGGCTAACATAGATTCTTTGATGAGATATGAAATTTTGAATCCTCATTTCAGGGAGTATGTGTTTCCTGATGGCTTTAGGGGCTTTATTCTTCCCAAAGCGAAGGTATGAGAGAGAGAGAGAGAGAGAGAGAGTCTCTTAGATCTGCTAGCTAAAGTGATTTCTATCTGGACCAATCCTTTATACTCTGCTTTACATTGTGAGATCTTGCAGCAGTCCCTCTCAAATGGTCCTCCTTTGGATTGGCTAGCATTAAGAGATCATGCATTGTTGAATGGTATTCAAGGAGTGTGGAACTCCCTGCATGCTAATGTCTGAAATCTGTCTAAAGTATTCTTTTTCAGGAAGCCTCTTATAGACTATCCTTCTTCCAGCTCTCTTTTCATTTGGAGACCCTTGTAAAGATGTTTTGAAATGTCTGTGTATTGTTTCTTATTACATCAGTTTATACTGACATGCTTTCCTAAGTTGTAAGACAAAGATGCTGTAAGTAGTCTGGTACATTTAAATCCTTTATTGCCTGTATGTTATAGCCTCAGTACTGAATCTTTGTGTTCTGAAAATAAATAAATGGGTGTATTATGTAAATCTATTATGTTTGTTAAAATGGACATTCGTCTTTGCTGCTTAGTGTTCATTGTTTTATATTGTTTTTGGCCAAGGTTATGATTTTAAAGGGTCTCATGATCAACTCATTTATTGAATGTATGTATTCATTTCCAATTATGTCTTTCTTACTTGTTTAATTAATTCTGGATTGTTGGACCAGAAGTTTATCCTACCTCTCAGTGGGCACAAGGCAGAGAAACTAATTTCTGATGAGGTGACAGCCTATTACAGGGTGCATACATGTGTCAACACATTATAGGATGCACACACACACACACACACACACACACACACACACACACACACACACACACACACACACACACACACACACACACACACACACGCATGCATACACAGAGTAACTCACTCATGGCATGTGCATATATTGTCAGTTTAGATGATCAACAATTCACTCACAGTAGGTCTTTTGTATGTAGATGGGATCCAGGCAGCTGTGGAGGTTGTAGAAGTTGTTTGTGCCCTCACTAGTACCCTGTCTATAATTGTATTTCTTCTTATGTTCTATCCTTGCCCCTGGTGACTGATGTGCAACCCAACATTACTCTGAGGTGTCCTATACCCCCAGTGTGTATTTGTGTGGTTTCACCCATACACTAATGAGGACTACCATTACCTGATTTTGATTGACAGGGCTACATCCCTGGTCCTGAACCGCTCACTGCTGTGAAAACCTCCACCTACATGTTGTTGACTGGCCATCTGGAAGCCATGTCTCCATCCCTCCTTCTGGAATGGGCACATCAATGTCAACTATTTACTGGAACCTTCCCCTTCCTAACTTTCCAGTATCAGATCTGCTACCCAGATGTGTATTATCTGTCATAGTCAGGGTTTTGCCCTTCTGTCACTGAATATAAAAGTCTGTGCAGGTACAGGCAAGTGCAAAGACAAAATGATGTATCCAAACACTTCAAATCACAAAAAAACACTTATTTAATATTATTTCATTAAGGAACAGAGACCAGTTTCAGCAACTCCATGCCTTTATCAGTGTTAAAGTTCCAAACAACAATGCCACATTTAAATATACAAGCAATACAAAACCATTAGAGAATCACCACCCATTTAAAGAGACAGCATCACTTCATTGAGCCCTGCTGAAAATAAAGCCCCAGTCTCACTGTCCAGGAATATTCCTTATTATTCAGGATACCATGCCAACCTAACTTATTACAAGAAACTAGATTAATCCTGTCATTAATAGTGAAATTAAACACAACAGAAGGATGTTTCTGGATATGTTTATAGAATCCATTAGACAGGTGGCCATTTCTAATGTCACTCATGCTCAAACATCTGAGTTTTAAGTTGTGTGGGCATCTGTTCTATATAAAAAGCTGAACATGTGCAAGTAACTAAATAAACTTCCCGGTCAGAACAGCAAGTACTAAAACCAATCATATCAAAAACTTTAGGGGTATTCCTAAATGTAAATTGTTTTGCTTTTAAAACATAGTTACATGCAGAACAATGCCCAAATGGTTGGCAACCCAACACAGAGATGCAATCTATTGTTCTCTGTGTGCCCATTTTATGTCTAACACTTCTCCTATAATGATTAAAGTAATTACCAAAAGTTTTTCTACTTATGTAAGAAAATAAACAATGTGCAGGAACTAACTCAGCTATTTTATCTGCCATAAGAATGTCCCAGTTTTTGTGAGTAAGACACTTGAAAAAACATATATGACTACCATAATTAGTAACCAGCCTGAAAACATCATCCCTAAATTTATGTTTTTTATACTGCAACAACTGTGTTCTATCAACTTCTTGAGCAGAGTCTTGAGCAGAGTCTCGAGTGGTCATAACTTCCTTGTAATTCTACCCCCTGTCACAAAATATTCTAACCAAATCAAGTTTGATTGTCTTACATTTGGCATCTGCAGAACATATTCTATGAACTCTTAAAAACTGAGATTTGGGGACATTGCAGACAATGTGGGGTGGATGGCAGCTAATGGCATGTAGAAAAGTGTTAAACTCCATTTTTTCCTATGCACAGTAATGTTTAAAGTGCCATCATTGTTTTTCAAGATGGCAACATCCAGAAAAGTGATGTGTGAAAGATCATATTGAACAATAAATTGTATACCCCATTTATTTTCATATATGATATTCTATGAACTCATCCAAATAAGTTAAATCAAACTTCCAAACAAAACAGCGATCATCCAGGTATCTACACCATATATCTATAGACTCCAAAAATTATTATGAGTAGCATAATAAATAATCTGCTCAAGAAAACCTATGCAAAGATCAGCATAAATGGGAGCAAAAGATGCTCCCATGGCAGTACCCTTGAGCTGTAAAAAACATTCTCCATTAAAGTAAAATACATTTTTATTTTAGTGAGCATCCAGGGCTATACAATGCTCAACAGTTTAACCAATAATCCAGTGCATTAACCCAGCCCAATGTGGAATGTTGGTATAAAAACATGCAACATCTAAAGTGCACTTATACCAACCCATCTCCAACTGTGCATCTTGAGTATTATTCAAAAACTGGGTGGCATCTTGTAAACACTAACATACACCATTTAACAGAGGGCATAGATAGTAAGAAAGGCAGGCAAAGATTCAGTCAAATAGCCATGACCAGGAAAAATGGGTCTGCCAGGAGGATATGTGAAATTTATATGTATTTTGGGGAGCAGAAATGTTGTGGAGTGGGATCCTGGACTGTGAGTTGAAAATCAACATGCTAAGAAATGATCCCTTCATCCAAGGCGATCTTCAAAAAAAAAAACAATCAGTGTCATATTTAAACTTCAAAGTGAGGTCTAGGAACAATTTTTTATAAAAATCAATTGTCAGAAAGTTGTTTATATGCTTCTGACAAATACATGTTTCTGTCCCAAACCACCACAGCCCCACCTTTGTCTGCTATATTAATAACCACATTTTTATTGCCCTTAAGATTTATTAAAGGAGAACCACACCCACATACTCAAAAACATGTTTATTTCATCATGGTTTGGTGTTTCCTACTTTTTATACTACTCTGGGACTATTTACAGTTTTTAAATATTTTTATATGTGATTTCTGAGTCTGACACATGGGGTCTGGCATCTTGAAGTAATTCTGATTGTTTAGTCTGCCTATAGATATCCTACAATGCAGTGCGTTTCTGTAAAAAAATTGATCACGTAAGCCTCTTTCTTCCTAAAGTTCCTGTCACTGCATTGATTTTACATGCATACACTGCTGTCTTTCAGTCAATTAGTTTTAAGTAACATTTCATGGCATTCAATAACTACTGTGGCTTCTTTTTAGAATGGCTAAACTTCAGTCTTTTGTGAAGCCTGAATTGTACTACTTTGATTCATCTCTCATTCCCCTTTACACCTAACTTACCTAGCTGTCAAAATGCTAAGGGTAATTTGAGCTGTTACCTGCTGTGACTGACAGCTCACAGCAGAAAACTCGACTCCTGTACTGTTTCCTTGTTCTAGCCTTTACTTTCTGTATGGGTAGGGAAGGAGCAGAGAGTTGTGACATCACAGCATGGGTGGGTTTTTAGGATGGTCGTGGTGATGTCAGTTTGGGGAGGGAATTGGCCAGAAAACTATCTGTATTCAGTGGCCTTGATGACATCAATGAAATGGAGACTGCAGCAAGCTTTTCCAGGGAGGGATAAATGCTTTTCGAAATGAAACTATCACAGTACACTCTGGTACTGTTCTAGTGGAGAGAAACAGTAATTTGTTTATTTTATGCAGCAAGTTTTTCCAGGGAGGGATAAAAGCTTTTTGAAATGAAACTACCACAGTACACTCTGGTACTGTTCTAGTGGAGAGAAACAGTATTTTTTTTATTTTATTTTATATTTGTTTACCAGGAAAGTCCAACTTGGAACAAAGCCAATTTTCAGTGGAGGACTGGGAAGAAATGCTCCAGATGCATGTCTTTGTAACATGGGAGGAAACCAGAGTAGCCAGAGAAAATCCACATGATCACAGAGAGGACATGCCGACTCTGCAAATAAGGCACTCCAGTCGAGAATCAAACCAGAGAATCACTTGCTGTGAGGCAACAAACACTGCACCCCTGTGCCATCCATTTAAAATATTTTACATGCTGTATTGTTGTTTATTCATAGCAGGGACAGTAAATAGGGAGAAAAAGGACAGAGAAGTTGAGCATTTAATAATAGAATCCCATTGTTGTCCTTTAAGATCTGTTGTTCAGCCTTGGATAGGTTATGTTGTATAGCCCTGCTGGTATGGAAATTAAAATATAAATCTTTTAAAACACTTTGCTGAAAAGCTGCCACGTGTTTATTCATGGAGGTACAAAATTAGAAGATTTAAACTTAAATTCTCCATGATCTGACACACCCTTATTATAAATAAACAGATTTAAATTACGATATCTACAAAACATCAGGACATCCTTAATAAAAATGTCTTCTGGAACAGTATAAGTAAGAACAAAATTGAAACCCTTATTTAATAAATCAACTTCTGACTGAGACAACTGAAAACAAGAAATATTGTGCACATTGCAATTGCATCCTAGTTCACGACTATTAGCCGTAATAAAGTGCCTTTATCTTTTGGAGTGTTTATGGTCAGCCCTTCTCCTAATTCCAAAGGGATAGCCACATCCCTCTTTTTAGCCAATAGGGAATTATTTACAGCCTCAACATCAGTTTCCCTGACGGAAGAAGAATCCTCAGCCAATGTTTCCAGAGTGCTATCAGATTTTTTAAGAATGGACTTAGTTCTTTTCCTCTTCCCCTTGGCCTGGATTTGATAAAAAAATCATTGATTCTTAGAAAATGTAACTGATTTTTTTACAATAAATGGCCTACCATTAGCATAGTCTCTTGCATCCCTTTGGACTTTTTTTAACTTTGCATTCCTTGAGTTCCTTTTCCAGGGCCATTAAATCTTTAATTAAGTTAGAAAGATGTTCCTGGAAGAAATCATACATTTGAAACTGCCTCACCTCTTCACAATGCTTAGATACCTCTGTCAGTGATTTATCTACTGTTCTCTCATAAAAGGACAATAAAATCTTCTAAAAGCTCAAAGAGGCTACTTGTTGGGCTTGATACCATTCAGCCATCAGTTTTTCATCTGTTTGTTTAACTAGGGGTTGTATACAAACTCAGCCCACATGGTAACAATCCCCTTAAATTATAAGCTTTAAACAGTTTAAGGTGCCAAACATTTGTTCATAAATTTTTAATAGTAGCAGATAACTTTTTAAAAGCATCTACACAAGTAATTGAAAGCTCATGTACATTATCTGAACTGAAAACAGGAAGATTCTCCACCTCCTCAAAAATGTGGATGTCATCTTTATCAGCCGCCAAACTGCTTACTAAACCCAACAAATCCATAATGGGATGATTCACAGAATAATTCCAGCCGGCTGATTTAAAATAATGTGTAGTAGGCCCCCAAAATGTATGTAGAAATACAATGCACCAATCTCTATAGCAGAATGTAGCACAAGTTCAGAGGAAGGCACCACTTTCAGAAACAAAAAGAGGAGGGGGTCTGAATTCCAGCCACGAACAAAAACAGATGTATTCACAAGCACCCCTTAAACCAGGTTCTTAAGAAAATGTTCTCCTTTAAATGTTCACCCAGCAGTTCATCATATCCACAGAACCAAAATGCACAAAATAAGCAAGTCTATATCACCTGGAGAATGGAGGATTCCTGGGAGCCAACACATCTTCTTAAAAGGTTATAAACAAAAAGCCATGTTGGTGGAAAACAAATCCAGTGTTGGAGTGATGTCTCCAAACAAAAATCAATGAAGAAAGCCTGACAAATAGGATACAAATCCCATTTTCGGAGCCAACAGCACAGTATAAAATCAGTCATTGAATACAAAAATACGTCCAGGTACACCTAAGTGCAAAGGAAAAATTATGAAGCCAAACAACAGCAGAAAATTAGAAAAAAAAACATTTATTTAATATTATTTCTTTAAGGAACAGACTGGTTTCGCAAATCCATGCCTCCATCAGTGTTTAAGTCCCAAATGTCAATGCCAAATTTAAATATACAAGTAATAGAAAACCATTAGAGAATCACCACCCTTTTAAAGAGACAGCACCACTAATTATGGTAGTAATATAATATTAAATAAATGGTTTTGCTGATTTGAAGTGTTGGTTGCTGTTTTTTATCCTTCTGTGCCACAGAGCCAAGCCAGCACTCATGAATATTGATAATAACATTTTAACAGCCATATGTAAAGAGTAATCTGTAAACAAGCAATATAATTCAGCTACTTAAATCCAGACACCGACAGTCAAAGATTCTGGATGAAACACATTTTATTACAAAATATAGATGCTGGAATTTCATAACATACAGAGAAATTCAACTGTATACTCAGATGCAACTCCTTTTATAGCTTAAATTAAGAAACAGAAAAAATTACTTCATGCATAGTTCAAAGCTTTCCCAACTTTTGGTTACAGATAAACACGTCTCCAAGGCTGTAAAGAGTAACCAGATAAAAAGGTATGCATGGAAGTGTGTTTTTTTTTTTTTTTTTTTGACAAGTTGATGTGCTCCTTTTCAGCAGACTTATTTTCTACCAAATACCTAACTTTCTCTCAAGGCTAAATAATTACAAGAAAAATGTGTCATCTGTTTGCTAAGCTCTAATGAATTCTCACAAATGCAAACTGTTCTTTGTAGCTAATATGTGAAATACACATATGAAACTGCTGCAGTACTTTAAGCTAGCTTCGTATAAAAATATAAACATTAACAGATATAAAAATAACATTTCCATATCACATATCACTGCTTAAACTGGATTTTATTAATTTATTATGGTTTTCTATGGAACCCCCAGAACCCCAGAGGCAAGATAACAACTTAAGGATATCTTTGCGTTAGATTCCACTAAAGCCTTTGACCATGTTTATATCCTTTTTTATTTTAGATTAAGTTTTTATCTTTTCCTTTCCTCTTCTGTCATCAATAACTTTATTTTAGACTAATTTAACATTGTAACTTTTTATCTTCTCTTTTGTCATCAATACATTTCTTGTCTTTAACTGGGTTCGACCAGGCTGTTTATGAATGGTACCACCCTCTCTTCTCTGGATCCAGATTGTAAATAGTACCAGGCCATGTTGCTCTCTATCCTCTTAGTTCTTCATTTTATTACTTGAACCTCTTACCTACTCATTCCTCAAGTATCTCCTTGTTAGTTATGTAGTTTATGTAAGCTAAAACTTGTATTTGTGACTGTATGAATGACATTCTGTTATACCTTGCTAACCCAGTTTTCTCAATTCCTTCCTTATTTGACTTGATTTCTCATAACAGCAAGGTCTCTAATTATAAATTAAACATTGGCAGATTAAATGTACACCTGTTGGTCAATAATATGGATATTCTAAATTCTTTGATTCTGGCTACTATTTCTGTCTCCTTCTTAAACTTGAAAAAAAAATAGTATGGTTCATCAGAAAATACACTTCATGGCTTACTCACCTCATTTGTCAAAGCACTGTGTTGTGTTCAATTTTAAAAACAAAAAGTGAAAATGACCTAATGATGAATGGGTAGAAAGTAATAAACCATATTTTTTGACAGCACTTGGCCATAACGACAGTGTTAAACTGCTTTGTCTGTGGCAGAAATACTGCTTTAGTAAACTGCATGAATGTTTTCCTCTTTAAATTTGTCCTAATTCCCAAAACTATTATTGTACTGTTATTTGTATGCATCACTGCATTAATATGCATTTTCTGAGGTTCTCTAACCAGAAATTAAGGACTGTTTGTTTTACTGACTTAACATTAAAAGCACTGCCTCTTGTAGGTTATTGAGAGAACAGCAACGGCATCACCAAGAATGGAAGACATAGTACAGCAACACAGTCCTGAAAGAATTACTAAAGGCGAGCTAAACCCAGATCTTTGTCCCACCGACTATCCAACAGTATTAGCATTCAGGAAAGAGATGGCAAAAGAAAGAATACAGAAAGCATTGGGAGTAAGTTACTGTTAACAGATGATGTTTTCATTTCTAAATTTCCCTTTTACCCTATTAAATGTTGATATCTATTTAAATAAGTGTTATGTTGAAATAATGTCAGTGCATGGGTGATTGAGCATACGGCTACAAGTAAAGCAGTTCAGCTGTAGAATATTGTTTTAGCACTGATATATGCATGTATATAAACATTTCATAATTATCTTATGTATGGTTACGATGGAATTTCTGCCAACAAATGTCAACTTTTTAAAAATAGTAATGCTACTTTATCCACACTCACAAGACTTAATAGATTTAAGAAGGGAAAAGAAAGAAAATGAACACATCCAATAATTGCTGATTTTTAACACAGTCTGTGGATAAATCCAATATTCTTAGATGTTTTTATTACTCATATCTCATATTCTACGATTAATGCTGTGTATTTCAATAAATGCCTCACCAAGTCTCATAAAATCCATCAACATTGTCTAATATTATTAAAATATTATATATCAACCTGCATCATAACTATGTGCAATGTAAAACAAACCTGAAATGTTTTCCCCCTGCGTACCTCTTTCAACTAGAGGAGGGTCATTTATTTGGCTTAAATTCCATCACATTAGGTGCTTTCTATTTTACTCCCTATATTTAGCCTTCCCCAACTCCATATTTAGCATTTAACTCATGCAAAAGGCTCCATTTCTGCAATAATATCTTACCCCAACTTCTATCAACATTTTTGATCCTTTTTTCTTATTCATCATTTCCATTTTTCCTCCATCTTTGGTTTTCTGCCTTTTTTCATTTCCTGTTTTTAGCCTTTTTGGCTACAATCAAAAGTAGGGTGAGCAATGCCTTTTTGAGACTATGGGAAACATGGGTATCCTTAAGTCTAGGTCATACCTTACTTTCTTGTTCACTGTTCTACTTAAATCTTGGTTACACTGGTTTAGCTTTATGCATTCACAAAATGTATGTTCCCATATTCACCTCTACAATTAATTCCATTTCCAGTATATACCATACATAAATATTCTCTCTAGTCTTGCCAGCAAATATTTATGTAGGCACTTCAGTGCACAAATTGGGAATATCATAGATTTAATTGCGTGTCTTGGAATATGTAAATTTCCCTCCATTCCTCTTCTGAAAATTTTTCCCTAGCTTCTCATTCTAGTTCCTTCACAATTTCACAATAAAAAGATTTTTAATTTCTAATAATGCTTTGTAAGGTCTGCTAAATAACTTCTTACTACCTAAATTTGTTATTGTTTCTATTACCAAGCCAACAATACGTGGAAGATCTCATACTCTCTCTTTCGTCCTAAAGTTCCTTTTAAATTTCTGCTAGCTCTGAATAGGCTAACTTGTAACTACCATGTAGCCAATACTCACATTTAGTCTCATCTCAGGGCATTTATATGGTCTTTCTTTAATATCTGTTCCTAATATTTCAGTTTTCTATTCCTTTTCTTCTATATCTTTGTCTAGATTCAGCCCCACTTCTCATTCCCCCTGGTAGTGTTTCATATCCTGTAGGTAGAATGCTATGTTCCCAACTGTGAATCATTCAGAAATTAAGCAAATTAATGATTACCTTTTTAAGCGCAGTTGATTATATGACTTCAGTTTCCCTTTTATAGCGCATCCCTCCTGTGATCCAACTTGTCTAATGTAAATGGGATTACATTAGACAAGTTGGATCACAGGAGGGATGCATCATTGACTTACACCTTGACATGCAGTTCTAATTATATCCTATACCAAATAAAGTAATCAAACCTGAGTCTAAGCCTTAAAGTATGCCTCTAAATCTGTCATGCCCATTCCACTCTTATCAACTGGTAACACCAGTTTTTCCTATTGGACTCTCTCTTTTTTATTGTCCCAAAGCAATTATTTTAGTTCTTTTTTGATGTTCCTCCATAACTGATCAATAAAGAAATATGACTGACCTACATATATGACTAAAGGAACAATGAGCATCTTGATAGCTTGAACGTTACTGTCCAAGTCTATGAATAACATTTTTCATTTTCTGTTCAGTCTTGTGAATTTATAGTTAGTTTCATTTTACATTTCACTAGCAGTTTACTCCACATCCTGCTTTTAACCAGATTCCCAAATATTTCATCCTGTCATGGCCCAATATAAGTGGATATTTCTCTATCAAATTAAATGTTGGGACATAATTCATAACTATTGCCTTGGTCTTACATTCACTAACTTCACTCCCAGCTGTGCTAATGAAGTACTTTAGTTTATCAAAAACTTGGTTTCATATTTTTCCTCAGTTTGTAATATAATATGCTATTACCCACACACAGAGCTATCTCCCAATGTTTCCCTCTTCTATACCATGATATGTCAAATGTTCTTATTCCCTTAGCTAAAGGTTTTACGTATAAGGCAAACAGCAGTGGGGAAAGTGGGTGTCCCCATCTTATTTCTCTTGTCAGAAAATATATCCTTTGATAGTTTCATTCCACATTTCACTTTTGCCTTGTCTCCCTTATAAAAACTAAATATTAAGGCTAACAAATCTTCCAGGAAGCTAAACCCTTTCAAAGTTCTCCTTGAAAATTTCCAAATTACCTTACTGAATGCTTTTTTGCATCCAGTCCTACTAGAATAAAAGCTTTTTTCTTAATGATAGCATTTTTTTATAGGCATGGAGGAACCCAGGAAAATATCTGATGGGTGATCATAAGGACCATAAGATCACTAGCCATATAAACCCTTAAGCAGACAAATGTAGTTGAAGGATTTAAGACCTTTCATTTTCTTTGTTAGAACTATTTGGGCTTGGATTCTTCCATTCCAATACATCACTGTATTCAATGATGGATCTGATAAGGGAAGAGTACATTGGTTGGATGACTTCATCAGATCTTGAAGTTATTCCCATGGATATAAGGGCCAGAGAGAATGATTTTCTGGCTGTGGTGGAAACATTATGATCAAATGAGGGAAAGCTGTCCACACAAGTACCCAGATTTCTTATGACGAAATTTATCTGAACTGGAGAATAATTTACAGCACATGTGGTTGTAACTATGCTTCTGCCAAATGCTACTATGCTGCACTTTTTTCATTTAATTTAAGACCATTTTAATGCACCATGTATGTTTATATTCCATCCCTTGCTCCAGTCATGTTGTATCAGTGGATTACTGGATAACAGTGCCCAATTGCAGTTATCGGTACATTTGATCAACCACACTTCAAGCTATTGGCTTTGATGTCACCAAAATAAATGCCAAACAGGAGAATACCCAGAAATGATCCATGTAGTAACCCACTAGTTGCAAATTTACACTCAGAGAGGGAACCAACATATTTCATAACTAAGGATCTGTTGGGCAGCATCATTAATATTCAATTTATGCTATCAAATTACCTATCCATTATAAACATGCATTGATCCACATTAACCTATTGTCTAGTGTCATCATAAAGATGTTATGGTCCTGATTTAGTTATGAGACTGATATACATGGCCCTGGATTCAAATGAGTATTTCTTTCTTTTGGTATGACTGTCAACACGGTATTTTTTCAAGAATTACAGACCTCTCCACCATCCAAAATCTTGTTGTAGAGAATTTAAAAAAAAATTAACAATCTCTATTTCTGCCTGCATCCATTAAAGACATAGGTACCAAACCAGGAATGAATTTCCTGTTTGCAATCCAGTTGTCTAAGTTACAATTGAATTAGGTTAAGGAGGAACTCTGCTTCAGATGGAAGTCTGTTCCCATATTCTAAGAATGTTCCAGTTGTTGGATATGCCTGGGTAAGTACATACCAAAGGCGGCATTTTATTCAATAATAGGTTTGATGGAATGCCAAATGCATTGGAATAATAACTTGTTTGGACCTAACTGCCATACCTTTGTCTATAAGTTGCACAACATAGAATGATCTACTCACTACTGTAGACATGATGGTCAAAGGCTAGATTACTGTCTACATGTGTCCCCAAGTCCCTGACTACTTTGTCAGCTCTTAGCAGTGCATTGTCAATATTTTATTTTATTTATTTTATTTTACATTTGTTAACCGGGCTAGTCCAGCTGGATACATGTCCATTTTCAGTGGAGGCCCGAGGAGAAAAGCTCCACTATCTAATGCAAAGTAACACAAGTACATAGGCAGTTTAAGCTGCACTAATGCATAGTAACAAAAGTACATTTAAAGTACATAGGCAGTTTAAGACACAACTAAAACAGGCATTCTAAATACATAGGGAATTAGAGACACATCTAAAACAGGCATTTAGGCAAGTTTTTCAGTAAGAGTATTCATAAAATATTAAATCTCTTCAGTACAGATATATACAATAAAGACATATGTAATTAAGTAGTTTGAAGGCTAGAAAAGAGTAGAAAATAATAGTTTGTAGTTAATAGAGTCAATTTTTAGGTAGAAATGAAAGAGAGATGGAAAAATAGAGTTGGTAGTCAGTGCAGATGCAGTATGTGTTGAGCAAAGCCAGTGATTGGTTAGAAAATGTTTTAGTTGCGTTTTAAATAGTGTGATAGAAGTTTGGGCTATAAGGTCTGGAGGAAGTTGATTCCAAATTTTACCAACTGAGTTGGAAAATATAGAGTCACCTGCTGTATTCTTTGCTAGAAGTTTGAATCAGTAATTTATTGGAGGAGCGAAGGGTTTTAGGTTATTGTAAGGTTTAGAGAGCATAGGTATATTTTCTGGGTGGTGAAGGGCTTTATGGGCAATTGTAAGTTGGTAGTATTGAATTAGGTGAGGTAACTCAAGCCATCCTAGGTTATGGAGGTTCATGCAGTGATGTGTTTTATATGGAGTGGCAAATTTGGCAGTGGCAAATTTGGCAATGTTGTAGTAGGCTGTTGAAAGCCTATTGATGTTATGTTTAGAAAGATTAGTGTAAATGGGGATGCATATAGTAGAGTAGAGAAGATATGTTCTGGCTATGGTAGTTCTTGCTTCAGGTGTTAAGAAAGATTTCATTCTGTAGAGAGAACTAATTTTCTATTAGTTGCTTTTATGATAGAGTTTATATGTACATCAAATTTGAGTAGGTTGTCAATGGTAACTCCTAAAAGTTTGGTTGTTTGGTCGGGAGAGATAAGGGTGCCATTGTTAGAAGTGAGTGTGAAGCTAATAGGGGAGACAGGTGTGTGGGAAAAGAGGAGAAGTTTAGTTTTCTTAGGGTTTAAGAGAAGGCAGTGATTGGAGAACCATTGTTCAATGGTGGTAAAAGTTTAAGTGAGTGGAGGTCAGCTTGTGTTGCGGCAGAGCAGATGATGGTAGTGTCATCGGCGTACTGAATGCAAGTGGTTAGTGGGGTGGCAAGATTCAGGTCGTTAATAAAGATGGAAAATAAAAGAGGACCTAAGATCGAGCCCTGAGGTACTCCTAAAGTGGTGGGGAGAAGTTCGGAAAGATTGTTGTTCCATAGAACAGCTTGTTTCCGATTCTGAAGATAGGAAGTAAACCAGTTTAAGGCTAGATTATTGAGAGACAGAGATTTTAAACAATGTAGGAGGAGTTGGTGGTTCACCATGTCAAAGGCTTTTGACAGGTCAACAAAGAATGCTGATGAAAGAAGATTGTTATTCCAGTTTATATTAATAGAGTCTATAAAGGATAATAAGGCTGTGGTGGTGCTATGGTAGGGACGAAAGCCATGTTGGCAAGTAGCTAGGAGATTATTAGATAGGAGGTGATTTAAAAGCTGTTTGTGGATGCATTTCTCCATTATTTTAGCAATAGGAGATAGCAGTGCTATAGTAGAGTATTCAAATGACTTTGAAGAGAGGGATGATGTGGGAGATTTTCCAGAGTGAGGGTATAGTACTTTCTTTTATGGTTCTGTTGATTAGAATAGAGATAGGGTAGGCAATAGCTTTAGCACCTAGCTGGAGATATTCAGCTGGCAATTTGTCAGCTGAGGGGTTGAGGGTTTGAGTTTCTGTGTAGAATATAGGTATGGGTTTAAGCAGAAATGGAGGTGGAGTGCAGCTAGTGTTCCCTAGTAATGAGGGGGGGCTTTGTTGGTTGGCCAGTTTAAGTATGGTTGATGTAAAGAAGTTATTAAATGCATTAGCTGTTTGAGAGGGTTGGGAGTTTGACCTTGCCAGGGGATAGTAGTGAATTAATTGATTTCCAAAATTTTGTGGTTGGTGGTGGGAGGATTGCTGTAGCTGGGTATAGTAGTTCTTTTATCCTGTATGATAGCAAGCTTAGTCATGTTCCTTTTTGCTTGAAGCTAAGGTGATCAAAAGAGTCTTTTGTGGTTCGCCATTTAGTCCAGGCTTTATTCCTACTAAGGATAAGTTGTTTGGTGTTGGTTGTAAGCCATGGAGCTGATATAGATTTCGGTGGGGGCATGATGATTGAGAATAGTAAGAAAGGTATTATTAAAGTGGTTAACAGCTTCATCTATTGGGAGAGTTTTTAGAGGTGCCCAGTTGATTAAGCTGAGTTCATTTTGAAAGTGTTGCAGGTTGAAGTGTTTTAATTAGGGGAGGTGTTGATAGATGAGTTTTGTGCCTAATGATATATGTGAGAGAGTGGTCACTAAGGTCGTCTGGGAGGGTACCTGTTGAGTACTTTTGTTGGGGAGTATTAGTCAAGATCCAGTCAGTATGGTTTCTTTGTTATTGCTTTTATTTGTTCTAGTTGTGGAGTTGATGGTTTGATGAAATCCGTGTAAGTTAATAATGGTAGATGGATTAGCTTGTTTGCATAAGTTCAATCAATATTAAAGTCGCCTAG
The DNA here is from genome assembly GCF_019279795.1 of Protopterus annectens. Classification (NCBI taxonomy): domain Eukaryota; kingdom Metazoa; phylum Chordata; order Ceratodontiformes; family Protopteridae; genus Protopterus; species Protopterus annectens. The sequence continues at coordinate 1,164,880,277 of NC_056743.1, forward strand.
TAGTATTGTTTCTTGAGGAAATTCATTGAAAACCAGTTTAGTAGGTCTTCTAATGGGGGATTGTTGCCTGGGGGAAGATAAGTGCAGATGATATTAATAGTCTTGTGTGAATTTAGGGAGAGTTTGGAAATAATTAGTTCAGCATTAGAGTCATGTGGTGGGGTAAGGGCTGATTTATTTATTTCCAGTCCAGTTTTGAAGAGTATAGCTACTCCTCCCCCTTTTTTATTAAGACGGTCTTGTCTTAGGATGTTATAGCCAGGGGGGATAATTTCATTATCCTTTATTGTGGGTTTAAGCCAGGTTTCAGTGAGACAGAGAATGTCATACTGCTGGACTTCGAGTAGAGCATGAAGAGCAGGAAGTTTGTTACATATGCTACGGATGTTTAGATGAGCTATTGTAAGAGATTTGGGAGGTTTAGTTTGTGGTGTAGGCATGGGATTCAGTGTTTGGGAATTAGGGATGGTATGTTTGTGTTAGGTCCTGGGTTGGGGTGGATGTCCCCATAAATTAAAGATAAACCATGAGTAAGGTTAGTTAGTTGTGAGGGTTTGATGTAGTACCAGTGTTTTGTAAGTTGAAGAATAAGGTATTTGATGTGTGAAAGGCGATGATATTTAGGTTCAAGATATGAGTTGCTGTATTTGGGACAGCTATGGTTTGTGAGTGTGGTTAAGGGGGTAGCTAGGGTATGTTTGTGTGGAGTACAAAAGGTAGAATTTAAAGGTTGCTCATAGTAGGTTATGAGATAGGTAGAGGTAAGAATAGTTAGAAGAGTTAGTAGTAGGAGAGGAAGGTGAGTGTTGGACATGTTGAGATGATAGTTACCAGGGGTGGATGCCTTCGTAAAGGATGCTATTATGCATTTCTTAGCATTTAGTTTTGGTCCATGGCTTTGACATTAGTTGTTTGCCTGTGTCAGTCCTTCCTGGAGAACATTTGTGTTGGTGGTAGATTCCATGACAGCTCATAATTAGCAATAATCTACAAATTTAGTCAGCCAAAGGCCACTGACATTGGTTTTGACTTCAGTGAAGTAAATGTCAAAAAGGAGCGGCTCAGCACCGATCTCTGAGGGACTTCACTTGTGACTGGCCTGTTTGTAGAGGTGGACTCCCCAATTCTAACTTCCTGGGTTCTGGGTGACTATCCTATTGGTGGCACAGGTTCATAGGTTCATAGAAGGTTACTAGGCTAATGGCCCTAGAGCCCTTACAAGCCTAGCCGTATTTACCCAAGTTGTCCCAGCTGTCAATGGTTATGTGAATGAAGTTTGCAGAGTTAGGGGTCTATGGAAGTTAGTAACAACTTCTTGTGTCCAGGAGGGACATGGCTTCTGCCCCAGAGGTGAATTTGCAGATATCCTTCCAATGATCTAGGCTGCATTTGAAGAGAGTCAGGGAGATACTCTGTTTCATGTGAACTGGAAGCTTGTTCCAGAGAAGTGACAGTCTCTGGGAGATGTATCTAGCTCTCCAACATGACCTGTTCATGTCAGTGGCTATGTTAAGATCCCTGGAATGAGCAGCCCTCATGCAGTTTGATTTACAAATGAGTAGCATTTCTGTCAGAGTTGGGACAGAGACTGCCCTGTAAGCCAGGCACAGGTCAGCCCTTAGTAATCTGTAGGAGGTCTTAGTTTACAGGGCTTTCAGTCTTTCTGCGTAAGACTTGTTTTGTGTACCTTGTAATTTCTTTGTGAAAAACCTAAATGGTTTCTCCAATTGTTGCAAGTGTCTGGTGAGGTACATGAAAAGGGAGCATTGTATTCAATTATTGATCTGATAAGGGCCAACTATAATGGAATTATAACATCCTGAGATCCAGATGCAATGCCTTTAGTTATAAGATGAACCACACAGAAGAATTTCCTTACTACTGTGGATACATGGTAGTCAAAGTTCAGGTTGCTATCAACCTGAGTATCCAGATCACATGTACTATATCTACACTTAGGGGGATGCTGTCTATAATGTAATTAGTGGGAATGACAGCTTTCCCAAAGTGGATAATAAAGCATTGTTTGCATTTAGCTTTAATCCATGGCTTTGGCAACAATCATTTGTCTGCATTAACCCATTAACCCTGTTTACAGTATATTAACTGCAGTGGGGGACTCAGTGATTCCTCCCAATTTGCAATTGTTAGTGAACTTGGTCAGCCACAGGCCATCCCAGTTTGACCGGACTTCTGAGAGATAAATTCCAAACAGTAAGGGTCCCAACACAGAACCTTGTGGTATGCCACTAGTGATTGGTGTTTCGCTAGAGGTGAAGTCTCCCACTTTGACAGTATGTGTTCTTTTGGTGAGCCAGTTGGCTACCCATCTGGTAATGTAAGGGTTAATTCCCAACTGGAAGAGTTTCTATATAATACCTGAGTAAGAGATTTTTTCAAATGCCTTTGCTAGGTCAAGATAGGTTGTATGCACTGCTTTTCTGACATCCAGGGCCTTGGTGACTTTCTCAAAGAAGTCAGACAGGTTTAACAGGCATAATCTACCTTTAACAAATCCAAACTGGCTTGGGTCCAGAGCTTGGAGATCAACTATGCCTTTGTTAATAAACTCCATAATGATTTTTTCCATGTCTTTGCAGATGAGGATAGTTAAGTTCATGGGCCTATAATTTCTGGGGTCAGTTGATGGTCTCCCTTTGTGCAGAGGGATTACTGTTGCTGCCCTCTATTCCACTGGAACATAGCCAGTTCACAGGCTGTAATTAAACAGGGATCCGAGTGTGTCTGTTAGGTCATGTTTTAAGTTGTTTAAAAGGCAATCTGGATGTTGTCTGGTCCCACTGATGCCATCATTTTGGCTTTGGAGAGCACCAAGATAACCTGCTGTCTTGAAATACTAGGCTGAGGAATAATGGCAGGTATACTTTGGCAGAATGACTGGAGTGGACAAGTGGGTGACGTTTGCTCCAAATCTGCCAGCTAGCAGGTTGGTTATTACCTCCAGATGAGAATGGGTTCTGCCATCCACAACCAGTTCAGCACATAGCTGTGCATACCTTTTCAGATTTCAGACACAGTAAAGAATGCCTTGTGATTATCCTTAGCTGGACAGGCTATTTTTTTCATAATTAGTTTTGGAGGATTTTACAAGATCTCTAAATTGTTTGTTTAAACTACAGAGTGATTTCTTCCTCTACTGAGCTAGTTTCTTCATGTTCATAGTCATTAAGTTTATTTCTATTGTTGTATAGCCTGCTTATACTAGGAGCCCACCAGGGTGTCTTGTTTTTTGGCAGCACCTGGTTTTAATCTGGTCAAGTACAGCAGAGTCTGTACAACTGTTTAAGTGGTTATACAGGGCACTGGTGTACACCTCTGCATAGGAGTCCATGTTATCTGCATTTAAGGGGCTTTGAAACCTCTTTAAGCATTATTTAGTAAGCGGTAGTTTATCTATGAAAAATTCTTTAGTGTCTTCAAGCTTGATGGGGTATTTGGTCTTATAATTACATTGAACAAGACTGATTTATGCTCCGATCTTATCAGGGAGGACATCACATGGGGGGGTACAATGCTCTCCCATGTTAATGAGTACTATGTCCAGGAAATTTGAGCTTCCTGTGGATGTGCTGACTAGCTATTCCAGAGCATTTGCATTAACAAAGTCCAAGAACCTCTGAGCCAGCATGTTGGGGTCATGTAAGTTTCCCAGTTGATGGTAGAATAATTAAAATCACCCATGAGTAAGGTGTTGAGCTGTATGGCAAGTGACTCCAGTAACTCCAGGTATATAGTATGCTTTTCCTATTTCATGATGGGGGACCTATAGTAAGTATGATGTGGTAGGGAGCTTTGCTTATAGTTAATTGGATGTGAAATGGCTTAAGAGAGTCATACTGTTTGACCAGTTCTGAGGTGTACTTATCCTTAACGAGGATGGCTATACCTCTGGTTCTTTCATGCTCATTTTGTGGTTTGATTGTATGTAGGCATTGAAGCCTTGCACAGCCAGGATGCTGTCTGTACCTTTGAACCATGTCTCGGTGACTGTACAGACCTCAGCATCTTCTGAAGTGAGGAATGCTTCTAGAGAGTGCAGTTTCCTGTTGTTTATCTAGAGAGAATTTTTTTTATGTTGGAAGGTTGGTTATTTTTACACTATTTAAAAAAAGGCACAATAGGGGTGACTAATGCCATTGCCCATAACTGAAAAACTAGAGAAGACAGGTGCAGATCATCTCTGGCAAAGGAGCATGGCCTATCAACCATGTCTTCTCAGGCTGACATATACTGAATCCCCTTAGACTGATACCAGAAGCAAAGTGAATTGTTAAAGTCAATCATTTTTTGCTTGTATTGCATAATCCTTGGAGAAGGTAGAATGATGCTTTAAGGCTAGGCTTATACCAGTTTGTGACACATAATCTGAGAGCTCAGTCATGTCTCTCTTCATATAGTCATTCACCCCTACTTTGACTATGGTGGAGTCATACCAGAACTTGTGGTTGAGTGACTTGAGTGCACAAGTGACTTGATGGATCCTGGCACCTGACAGGCGGCTAACCATAACCCACGCTTTATCCAGCCTGGTGAGGGGAACATCCATGTGTCTCACAGTGGAGTCACCTATGAGTGATACATTAGGTGTTATAGTGTTATGCCTTATGGGCTTATTTGTTGAGACACTGGTGTGTGTGTCATTATGCACTGTGGTTGCTTTTTGGATTGTTACATGTATAAGAGGGTTTACATTTGGCTGGCCTCTGATCTTTGGGTAAGTTGCTAGTGAGTACCTATGCATATGTGGGTTTATATGTCATGTCATTATTTAGTGTGGGAAGTGTGTGCTGACAACCTGTTTGGCATTCAATTTGCCCTTATGTGAGAGTCTTGCCTCCAATTTCATAGTGTAACTACATCTCTCACATAAAGTATTTGTTTGTTTCAGGAATACGTGGTTGTCAGTATACATGAGACAACTGCTACATTGCATCAGGGTGCCTATGTCTATCATGCTGGCCAGAGAGATGATAGGAACTGCCCGTCCATCATACATGATAGCAGGCTCTTACTGTATGTTTTATTAGGAAAGGAAATGGGTTAATTTGACAGGACTGTGCTGGTAGTGTCGAGACTACAACATGGACCTTTACTTTGTGTAGGCTAAGGTTGCTCAATAAGGCAATGCTGCTCAATACACAAGTGAGTTGCTCCTAGAGCAGCAGGAAAAACTTGGAAGGGTTTCACTGACAGCTGTTTAGAGAAAAACTGAATTTCTAGGATTTTATTTCTGTACAGGGCACTGCTAACCACCATTGAGCAAAGAGAAGGGCCAATGAAATGCGAGGCTTAAACACAAGCAAACATAAAACAAGTTTTAAGCTAACTACCAATCAGGAAAAGACACAATAAGCCTTTCACCAGCAATCCCCAACTCAGATAGGTTGGATCAGCACACTTCTGCCACAAGGGTGCAGAAAAACACTTTCTTAATGTAGAATAGGTGGTTTGGATCCCAAGCGTAACAAGACCACACAAACTACCTACAACAACCCTACAACTAACAGATACAATGTAATACAGTGCAATTAACTACTTAAAGCAGCAGACAGTCCATTTTACTGAAACTGCTGAAGTACAGTCACAGTATATAAGAGAAGTGCAAATGAAAAATAATGCCAGCAATTCTCTGTGTATTTAAGGTTTACCTTTGAATGAGTTGTTGTTGTTGTGTCTTTCGGCTTTTCCCGGTTAGGGGTCACCACAGCAGGACTCCGGTCTGCTAATGATTGACAGTAGATTTTTACATGCTGTGTTGCCGGCCCTGACGCGCAACCTTCAATGAAGGTACGCCCATTCACGCATGTCTCCCCACAGAAGACACTCTAGCTGAGAATCGAACAGGACAACGTCGTACTTTGAGGCGATAACGCTACCGCAGCACCACCACCGCAGTATTACCTTTGAATGAGTGAATGGCATATATGAGAACGGTTGTTTCCATGAACCGTAATGCTGAAATATGGACATCGAAGGATCAAATGTTGAAAATGGTTTGCTGGAAAACCATTTCTGACATTTGATCCATGTGTTTGAATGGGAAAAAAGCATTTGCTTATTTGCCATTCAAACACATGGTGAATCTGCATTGTGTTTTTTTGCAGTCATACTTATGCCGTTTTGCACGTCGCACATACAGCTTTCAATGAAATAAAGGTAAACCGTATTTAAGTATCACTCAAGAGACAATTTAACCAATGAAAAAACATGTGAAATGTGCAGCCTAGATAATTTAAATGTTCATCTCTCACATAAAACAAAAACACAAGGCCAAGCAGATTTCTAAACAGAAATCAAAATGGAGCGGGTAAAACTGAAAACAGCCCTATCAGTCACAGACAAAAAAATATGGTTTTAATTTCCTCACCCAGCAGGGAATCATCAGCAGTGCTTTAGTTTATGCAGGCTAAAAATCTTTTCAGAAGAAGGCATAAGGGTTTGTACCTAACCTCTTGAGTTAGTCAACAATACCTGGGTGGGCTATTATGTCAAATGACATGGTCAGGTCAAGGTAGGCAGCTTGAACCATTTTGCCCTCATCCATTGCTTTGGTGACTTTGATCCAACTTTGTGCAGTGGGAAACCTGTTGTTGTTCTCCATTCAAGAGGCATGAAGCTGTTTGGAGGCTACACAAACAGGAATTTCAGAGGGCCCGATGGCTCCTCTGAGTTGTTTGTTTATTTTGATGAAAGTGCTTTTATCTTGCTGGATGCTGTACCTCCTAGTTTTTGCCATGATTTTCTTCCTTCTGTTATATAGCCTATTGATGTTGCAATTCCACCAGGGTGGCTTGTTTTTTGAGTTATTTCTGTAGTTCTTTCTGGTTGGAAATGCTGTCTCTATGCAGCTATTAACATGCTTGTATAGGGTTTCTGTGAATAGTTCTGTGCAGGCAGCAGTGTTCTCAGTGTTTATGGGGGTTTGACATTTTGGCAGGTTATCACTTAGTAGGAAGTTAGCCTTAGCATCCCTGAATATTCCAGGGATAGCTGGGGTTCAATTTTTTTTTTTACTTCAAAGAAGAACTTTTTGTGGTGTAACCACCTTTCCATCAAAGACATAGGTGTCAGAACAGGGGTGAATTTCTGATTTCCCATTCACTAGTCCAGGCTGCACTTTAACAGGGTAAGGAAAGGACTCTGCGTCATATGGTTGGGAAGTCTATTCCATAGAATGGGGATTCTCTGAGATATATATTAATCCCTCCAACATGTCCTACTTAAGTTGCAAGCAAAGCTTAAGTCCTTAAATCTAGTAGTTCTGGTTCTATTCACTTTGTGGATATGCAAAAGGTCCATCAGAGTTGGATCCAAGGATGCCTTGTATGCCAGACATAAATTAGCTCTCGGTAGTCTATAGTAAACAGAGTATAGAGATAGTGCTTTGAGATGATCTGCATAGGGTTTTGTGTTTACACCCTGCATATCTTTTCTGTGAGGAACCATTGTGGATGTTCCAGTTGTTGCATGTGAGTGGTAGATATAGTCAACGGGGGCATTACACTCAGTGATGGGTCTGATGAGGGCTGAATACATTGGCATGATGACTTCCCTAGACCTAGATGCCATGCTCTTGCTTATAAGTTGAGAGACACAGAATTAATTTCTTACTGCCTTAGACATGTTGATTGAAAGCCAGATCTCTTACTATCTACAAGTCCCCAAATCCCTGACTGCTGTGTCTACTTTTTGGGGGGGGGGGTGCTTGTTAAATTATATAGTTTCCAATGGGTGGCTGACTTTCCAAAAGGTACAGATTTCCTGGCATTGAGTTTTAATCCATGGCATTGGTACTAGTCATTTATCTGTGTTAGACCTTTCTGTAAGATTAGTAACCACAAAATACTAAAAAATGTCAGTCCCAATTTCAAGGTAATACTTCTACCCATCTCTGCTAAAAATGCCATAGTAAACAAACCATCTTTTTCCACCATACATCAATGTGGTGACATACACCCCAATCCACATCCCAAACAAACCACAACCCATATAATACACCTACAAAAATTTAAAATACACCTTAGAAGTATATGCAAAAAAAAATCATAGATTTCATGCCTGGATGACCCAACACAACCCTGACATCCTAGCCACAACAGAGACATGGCTAAAGCCTGAAATAAAAGATGCTGAAATAGTACCGTCGGTTATAATATTATTAGGCTTGATAAAACTGTTTACTATCGTTTGTTCGAATCGAACTCCATCGACTGCACTTTTGTCGAAAACAGAAATTCGAAAACGGTAATGTCGAACACCAAAAGCCAGCTTAGGAACGGTTTAGCCAACCTAGGAACAGTTTTAACATGGGTTGAGATAAGTGTTCACTGCTATTGCCGAACTACAAACTTCTCCCCTATCTTGACCCATGTTAAAACCCATTCCTAGGTTGGCTTTTGGTGTTCGACATTACCATTTTCGAATTTCCATGTTCGACAAAAGTGCAGTCGACGAAGTTCGATTCGATCATATGATAGTAAACCGATAAAACACATAAAAAGCAGGAGGAATAGCTATAATCTTCCCATATATGCTCACAGTAACTCCCTATACAGGCACAATCATGAATTTTGGAAAACCAGACATCTTCATCTCATTACTAAAGCTTAATAGAGCCATGGGCATATGCATTGCTGTGATGTATGACCTCCAAGGACAGAATATTCCAGTACTTGAAAACATACTATCCTGGATAACAGATACTGTGAAGACAGGTAAAGGCTGCCAAGCTAATTAGACAGAATTTTGTAGATAATTCTGTCATTTGTAAATTTTAATGTAAGCCACAGGCTTGTTCTCTTAAATGTGGAAATACATTATTGGATGTTGAACTGGAAAAAATGTAACAACAGTGCACTCTGCTGTAAGAAAGCTGATAGATCAAGCATTTCATGATTGTCTTTGATCTCAGGGCTCAGAACTGAGATGTCTGGAAGAAGGAATTCTGGTTATTGTTTTGAGACTAGAGTTAATTGCTAGAATTTGCATGTATAATTTCTTTTATTGCTCTGGCTTCCTGACCAGTTGCAGGATCAAAAGGGCTATTAACCTCTGAGTTTCTGTTAGCCTGGGAACCAGAAAGAAATTATGTAATCTGAAATGAATCAGTGGTAATGTGTTATCAATTTAAGGACAGAAATAATGAGGGCATTTAGCATTTGTCTTGAGAACATCCAGCTCACCAGCACTCTGCCTGTGTTCTATATGTAAGTTTATTTTAGAACTGTGTTTTCTATTAGCTATAGCTAGGAACTAGGAAGATTAGATTAGTTCTTTTCTGTATTGATGTCAGAACTTTTTTACTGTATTATTACAAGTATTTCTCTGTGATCTCTGAACTCTTGACTAGCACTGTGTAGTAAGACGTATTGTCTTGTGTTTTTATTATTTATTATTAAATATTTTTAAACCTTTCAACTGTGGCTGTTTTGTGTAGAGATAATTCAAGCTCTAAGAGTACATTACATGTATTTAGTGATATTGTACAAAGCCACTCCAATAGCCTTGCTGTTCAGTCACACTTACTATTTGGATAATAATATTGCACAGTATAATTGGACACCCTTTCATAAGGGCCTTTTAGTAGCTGATAAATATTAGTGGGTGGTGGAAAGTGATATTACCATATAGTCAAAAAGGGGCACAGCTGGACAACCTGTGCCAGCCTACCCCAGGAGTGTCTGTGTGGTCGTAAATAACTCTTATCTCAAAGGGTGTGTGTGTGTGTGTGTGTGTGTGTGTGTGTGTGTGTGTGTGTGTGTGTGTGTGTGTGTGTGTGTGTGTCAGCTACTTGGGCAGGGACACGAAGCACTGGTTGGACAGACAGGGTTTTGGAGGTTTTAGCTTGCCCACTAGGCTGAGATCTGGACTCTATAGTTGTGCCAATGGGGAGTCTTATTGGGGACCTGGAGAGAAAGGGCGAAACCAGTCCCAGACTGACTGTGATAACTGTGTGCTCTTAAGAGAAATTGTACTTTACTGCATGTGTATTTATTATCCCTTCCCTATATGGATGCCCCTCACTGGTGTTAGTGGTGAGGATTGAGGCTCCCTGATTGCTGGGCCAGTGCACGGGTGTCACATATTAATTGTTTGACAGTGGTTGGATATCCACACCACATATTAATTGGTTTGCAAATACTAATTGGCTTGTAGTGGTGTGGATAGGGAATTCCTGCAGCTTGTGTACAGTGCTCACTGAAGGTGTTTTTGTACTCTAAATCAGCCATGCAGAGAATACTCAGAGTTTAGATCACAATTGTTTTATTTCTTTTGTTAGCTTAGTCAGGGTGAGCAGGCAAGCATGTCAGCAGGGAGTATGGAAAGCTGGCAAGGTGCCAGCTGGCTGAGATGTGCCAGGCTAGGGGACTGGTGCATGGAAACCTGACTTAGGCAATCATGATTGCAGCTTTGGTCACAGCTGCATCAGAAAACAGCCACCGGGAGGATGATCAGACTGGCATTGGAGATGTACCACACTCAGAGAATGGACAGCTCAACCTTTCTACAGATGACTTAAAAATCTGTCTGGAGTAAAGAAACTTGAGTTGGAGGCAGAGGGTGTGGAAACAGAACCAGCAGAGAGACTGAGTTGTCTAGAGAGTGAGGACAATGAGAAACTACAACATTTGCAGGCTGTAGAGAATGAGAAACTGCTACGCCTGGAACCTGAGGAAAGGAAAGGCAGAGGCAGCATGAAAAGGAGATGCTAACTCTTTTTCAGAGTCATGGAGGTAATGGGAAGGGAGTAACTGGACCCCAGAAGCACAAAAGGTCAGTAAATTTCTTCCGCAGTTTACAGAGGGGGATAATTTTGATAGTTTTGTTCATATGTTTGACAGGGTATGTAAATATTATGATGTTGACCAATGACTCTGGGTATGGTTCCTGTCCCCCTTACTCCATGGTAAAGCTGTAAGTGTGTTGTCTAAAATTTCTGATCAGCAATGTTTTGATTATACTACTGTTAAGAACTGCTTGTTAGAATTTTTTAAGCTAACACCGGAAACATATAGCAGAAAGTTTTGTGGGCATAGATGCAAGGCAGATGAAAGTGTGTGTGAATATGTTGCTGAACTGAGCACTTATTTTCATAAGTGGGTGAGTGGATGTCAGGTCACCACTTTTGAAGGGCTGGCAGACCTTTTGTTGAGGGAACAAGCCCTTAGCACTTTGCCTAAGGACATGAGGATCTGGATAGCTGATAGACAATGTGCTACTACAGATGAGTTGGGGAGGAAGGGATACCTATACCTAGCAAGCAGGGCTTCCCTGCACAGAAAAGGGGCCCCAGTACTACTCATAGGTCTAAAGGAACCCATGTTGGAAAGCCCAGACTGTCCCAACAGAATCTGCCAGCAGCAGAGGAAGCCGCTAGTCCAGGTACATGTCCAGGACCTAGGGTTAGATGTTTTGAATGCAGTCAGTGGGGCCATGTGGCATACAGATGTCCATGGAGGCAAGGTGGGGAACAATAGTGAGAGCCATTAAGTGGGAAAGACAAAATGCCAATAGTAGGTTGTCTTGAGACAACAAGGGTACCAAACTACCATCCTGCAGATGACCTGATAGGGAATGATTTGGATGAGGCAGTACCATGTAATTATGCAGTTACACCCAGTCAGGCTAGGAGACAAGCATGTGGTTCTGGTAGCCTGGGGGAGACACAGACAGACTACATACTTGCAGCCAGGACTGGTGAGCTGGTTACTCCAGGGGAGAGAGCTACTCTGTAGCAGTGAGACTGAATGTGAGCCACAGCTGCTTGTGGGTACTGATGTTCCCTTGGACAGAATGACTGCAAAGGTAGAGGTGAGGAGTAGTACCCAGGCTGACAGTGAGGCACCACTGTTAGAGGATGCCAGACTTCCTGTGGAATGGGAACTTGAGAGAGTTACAAAGAGAGAGTTGAGACAGTCTCAGCTCTCAGACCCTACAATGCAAGGCCTGAGAGAGGTAGCTAGTGAGAGACCTGATTCTCAAGGGAAGGAGGAATCTGTATACTGGGACAAAGGGTTACTGCACAGAGATTGGACCCCTGAGGGAGGGCTAGAAGGTGAGAGGGTATAGAAGTTGGTAGTGCCTAGAGCCTTCTGTCTGGTGCTTCTAACCATAGCCCATGATATTCCCTTTGCAGGTCATATGGGCATAAAACATACAAAGAGACGTATTATGCAGAACTTCTATTGGCCTGGAATTTCCAGAGAGCTAACAGGGTACTGCAGGAGTTGTGAGCAGTGCCAAAAAGTACCCAAGGCAGGAGACAAGGTGAGAGCTCCTTTGATGCCTTTGCCTGTGATTGAGGAGCCATTTCATAGGGTAGCTATGGATATTGTGGGGCATCTGAGTACACCAAGTTACACAGGGGAAAAAGTATATCCTAGTGGCAGTACATTATGCTGCAAGATACACTGAGGCAGTGGCTTTGTCCTCTGTTGAGAAGGAAAAGGTGGAAATTGCTTTGTTAGATATTTTCAGTAGGGTAGGTTTCCCAAAAGAAATACTAACAGACAGAGGTACCAATTTCATGTCAGACCTGCTGGCTTTTCTGTGGAAGTACTGTGGGGTGAAGCACCTGAAGACCACCCCCTACATTCCCAGACTAATGGTCTTGGTGAAAGGTTAAACTCTACAACTAAGTCCATGCTATGGGAATTTGCGGTCCAGTTTAAAAGGCAGTGGGACAAATATTTGTCCCATCTGTTGTTTACCTACAGAGAGGTTCCCCAGGAATCCACAGGGTTTTTGCCCTTTGAGTTGCTGTATGGGCATAGGGTGAGAGGATCTCTAGATTTAATTTGTGATGAGTGGGAAGGTGAGTGTGAATCTCACAAGGATTCTGTTGTGGCATATGCCCTAAACCTTAGGACAAGGTTCAGGGAACTCCTGGGCTTGGCACAAGAGAACCTGGCAGAAGCCCAACAACAGAAAAAGGTATGGTTGATGAATGCTTAAGATAGAGAGTATGCTGTAGGGCAGCAGGCAATGGTTCTCATTCCTGTCAGACACAACCAGCTGCAAGCAGCTTGGGAGGGACCCTACAAGGTGGTAAGAAAGGTAAGTGATGTTGACTGCATGGTGGAACTACTAGGCAGGGGCAAAAGTTGTACCATGTTAACATGATGAAACCTTAACATGATAGGGAGGCCCTTGTGCTGAGCATTTGCGTTGGATTGCAGGAGGAGTCTGAGGAAGATATGTTGACTGATCTCCTCACTGAGGCTCGGATTGACACCTCAGTGGAAGGGGTAGCAATGTCCCAACAGCTATCTCCTACCCAGGTTCGAGAAATCCGAGCAGTGTTGCAGGAGTTTGGGGACATGTTCACTGGGAAACCAGGGTGCACCCATCTTGTGCAGCACCAGGTGGATACAGGACCCAAAAGGCCTATTAGGCAGGCCCCTTATAGGGTGCCTGAGAGAGTTAAACAGACTCTGAGTTAGGAGATACAGGAAATGTTGGAACTAGAGATAATTCAAGAGTCCAACAGTCCCTATGTCTCCCCAGTAGTGCTGGTGCCAAAGAAGGATGGCAGCACCAGGTTCTGTGTGGACTACAGGAAATTAAATAGTCACAGAGAGTCAGATGCTTACCCCATGCCTAGGACAGATGAGGCCCTAGAGCAGCTGGGTGGGGCTAAGTATCTTACAAACATTGATCTTACCAATGGTTACTGGCATGTGCCCTTGACTCCCAGTGCTAGAGAGAAGTCAGCCTTTGTGACTCCTTTTGGCTTGTATGAGTTCACAAAGATGCCCTTTGGGATGAAAAATGCCCCAGTGACTTTCCAGAGGCTGGTAGATCACATCCTAGCAGGAGCAGGAGGGTTTGCCCTTGCTTACCTAGATGATATTGCCATCTATAGCCATTCCTGGCAGGAGCACCTTCAACAGGGGCCAGGATTGACCATTAAACCCAGCAAATGTCAGGTGGGTATGGCTGATGTCTCCTACCTGGGACATAGAGTGGGGAGTGGTAAGATCAAGCCAGGACCTGCAAAAGTAGAAGCCATTCAGGCATGGCCTGCACCTGTTACCAAAAAGCAGGTGAGGGCATTCTTAGGGACAGCAGTGTACTACAGAACGTTTGCCCCCATTTACAGTACCATAGCTGCTCCCCTCACAGACCTGACAAGAAAGAACAGGCCAGATAAGTAGTGTGGACCCCAGCATGTGAGCAGGCATTCTAGGAGCTTAAGGAAGCTTTGGGAGGACCCCCTGTGTTAGCCAGTCTAGATTACAGCAAAGCATTTGTTGAGCAGGTGGATGCTTCGAACCATGGAGTGAGAGCTGTACTTAGCCAGATTTCTTCAGAGGGAGAAGGACACCCAGTGGTTTATCTCAGCCGTAGGCTCCAACCCAGGGATGAATGCTATGCAGCTGTAGAAAAGGAATGTCTAGCCATAGTGTGGGCACTGCATAAACTTCAGCCTTATCTGTATGGAAGAAAATTCACTGTAGTTACAGACCACAATCCCCTAACGTGGCTACACAGAGCCAGCCAACAAAATGCCACATTGCTAAGATGGAGCCTAGGGTTGCAAGCATATGATATGTCAGTGCAGCACTGCAGTGGGATTTAGCAATGCCAATGCAGATGGGCTCTCAAGACAGGAAATGGGGTAAGGTATACTCAGATAGACCTAACCCTCTCAAGCAATGTTTCTCAAGGGACGCTTGAAAAACTAGCTTGAGTTCTCTGGGGGGGGGGGTAGATGTGTGAAGATATGTGAAGGCTGCCAGCCTAGCTAGATAGAACTTTGTAGATAATTATGTCATCTGTAAATATTAATGTAAGCCATAGGCATGTTCTCTTAAATGTGAAAAGACTGTATTGGATGTTGAACTGGAAAAAATGCAACAGCGCACTATGCTGAAAGAAAGATGATAAGTCAAGCATTGCATGACTGTCTTTAATCTCAGGGCTTGGAGCTGAGATGTCTGGATGAAGGAATTCCAGATATTGTTTTGAGACCATAGTTAATTGCTAGAATGTGCATGTATAATTTCTTTTATTGCTCTGACTTCTTGACCAGCTGCAGGATTAAAAGGGCTATTAACCTTTGAGTTTCTGTTAGCCTGGGAACCAGAAAGAAATGATGTAATCTGAAATGAATCAGTGGTACTGTGTTATCAATTTAAGGACAGAAAGAATGAGGGCATTTAGCATTTCTCTTAAGAACATCCAACTCACCAGCACTCCGAATGTGTTCTATATGTGAGTTTATTTTAGAACTGTGTTTTCTCTTAGATACAGCTAGGAACTAGGAATATTAGATTAGTTTTTTTTTTCTGTATTGATGTCAGAACTTTTCTACTGTATTATTTTAAGTATTTCTCTGTGATCTCTGAACTCTTGACTAGCACTGTGTAGTAAGAAGTATTGTCTTGTGTTTTTATTATTTATTATTAAATACTTTTAAACCTTTCAACTGTGGCTGTTTTGTGTAGAGATAATTCAAGCTCTAAGAGTACATTGTATGTATTTAGTGATATTGTACAAAACCACTCCAACAGCCTTGCTGTTCAGTCACACCATTTGGATAATAATATTGCACAGTATAATTGGATACCCTTTCATAATGGCCTTTTAGTAGCTGATGAATATTAGTGGATGGTGGCAAGTAGTACTACCATATAGAGAATATTAGTGGGTGGTGGCAAGTGGTACTACCTTATAGTCTAGGGAAAAAGGGGCACAGCTGGACAACCTGTGCCAGCCTTCCCCAGGAGTGTCTGTGTGGTTGTATATAACTCTTATCTGAAAGTGTATTTGTGTCAGCTACTTGGGCAGGGACACGATGCACTGGTTGGACAGAGAGGGTGCTGGATGTTTTAGCTTGCCCACTAGGCTGAGATCTGGACCATATAGCTGTGCCAGTGGGGAGTCTTATTGGGGACCTGGAGAGAAAGGGAGAAACCAGCCCCAGACTGACTGTGATCTCTGTTTGCTCTTAAGGGAAATTGTACTTTACTGTGTGTGTATTTATTATCCTTTCCCTATATGAACGCCCCTCACTGGTGTTAGTTGTGAGGATTGAGGCTCCTTGATTGCTGGGCCAGTGCACGGGCATCACAGATACAATCACAAATGAAATTATCATCCTGGGTAATGTAAACATTGATTGGCAGTCTCTATCCGCAAATTCAGCAATCAACAGCATGGACCTCTTTGGATTTACATAACTTATTAATACACCAGTGATGTAAGACAAATATAACTCCCACAAATCTGTCCTGGACTGGATCGTGGTTACCGGCCATCTAATTTTACCTCCTCATATACACTCCCTGATACACTAAGTGACCTCCTGCCAGCTTATACCTGCAGGAGTGTTACACAACTAACAAAGGAACATATGCTCAAAACTGACCATGATCTCTCCAATTTCTTCAAGGAGTCTTTCATTGAAGCTCTGAAAGCAGTTAGCTTGTCCATCCTAAAAAGACCTCTCCTTAAATGGTCCAGTTGAATACTTCATTGTAGCAGTTCTAAGTATTCTTAACACCTTAGCCCCAGAGTGTACAAAAAGGATTAAAAACAATCATATCCCATGTCTCACCAACCAACGCAATCTCCATATGAAGGACAGAAACAAAGCATGGCTTAACTGGCAAAAGAATAAAAATGACAAAAAATGGTAATTATTCAGACAGCTATGAAACCAAGTCAATAAATAAGTTAATAGAGATAAAAAGTCTTATTATACTCACCCACAAGCTAGCCATAAAAACAACCCTAAAAAATTCTGGTCATCCATATCATCTCTTATCAACCCAGGTACTAAAAAGGATCCCAGTCTATACCCAGACATTCCCCCTCTTCAAACAGCTACCTATTTCAATACATGCTTCATAGAATACAAGCTGACTTAACTGCAAACTCACCCAACACACCCTCTTCCACACAGCTAACTTCCCCTACCTTAGACCCTAGGACAAAACTCACCTAACTGCAACCTCTCTGATACACACACAGACAACTCCACCATTTTAAATAACCACAAATTCAATGGATCCAAACTTTTATTAAAACAAAAAAATGTATGTCTATAGCGCTTTTTTTTTTTGTTTTAATAAACGTTTGGATCCGCTGACTCTATAGTTATTTATTTTCCATATTGGTGATTGTGTACTATGACTTCACCATTTTACCTCTCAACCAGTTTGTTTAACTCTCATAAAAACGTTTTTACATAAACTTAACCAACAACTTTCCCTTGGAATACATAAATCTAGCTACATATGCAGCAGCATACCCAGTTGGCATTCTTGTTAATAGATCAGTTACTGAATGGTATGTTCCTCATTTATGAAAAATGACCTTACAAATTCCCATCCCATAGCCATCCTATCTACCCTCTCTAAAATCCTTGAAAGATGTATACATCAACAATTTCTTAACTATCTCTCACAAAATAAGCCAGTCACTAATACCCAGCATGGATTTTGGCCAGACCACAGCATCTCCACTGCATTACTATCATTTACAGACACTGTCAATAAAGCTCTTAGGTCTAATAAACTTGTAAAGCCTTTGACATGGCCTCTCATGCTAAACTTCTCAATCAATGTTCGACCCTGGGTCTATCATCTCCATCTATTTTATGGTTTTTTAGCTATTGTGCTAACAGGAAACAAGCTGTAAAATGGAAGGGTATATCTCTGCATACCTTCCCAGTTCCACAGGAGTCCCGCAAGGATCCCTCCATGGCCATCTACTGTACGATATTTTTATCAGTAGCCTGCATTTGTCTTCTTCTGAAAACACCTTGATTCAGTATGCAAATTACTTTATCATCATCTGCTCTTCAAACACCTTAACTCACCTCCCGGAAATCGCTCAACAAGCTGTCATCTCCAATGAAATCTGGCTTACAAGAGCACAACTCTTACACAACCCCCTCTAAAAAAAACAAATAAACAAACTCCTCCTCTTTCCCAAAACTCATAGCACACCATACTATACCCCTAACAAAGCATCTCTCAAAATCTTGTTGGCAAATGGAATTGAAATTGAATTTATTCAGCATACCAATTTATTAGGAGTCATAATAGATGTTAATCTTAAATTTAACCTCCACATCCAAAGCAATATCGAGAAAACCCATCATAAACTAGGCATCCTATACAGTATAAACAATTCTGAGTACACCCACAAAAATTACTCTAGCCAAAACCTACGTTCTACTCTACTCTATGAAGCACCAATTCTAACTTATTTACAAATCTCCATAAAAAAACAAACTTGAAAGCTGCGACAACAAAATTGCCATGTTTGTTACTAATTCATTCTCCTTTACCTATCACTCTGCATACCCTTAGCTGGCTGGAACTCCCCCTCTGCCTCGCCTACATTCAGCTTATAACAGTACATAAAATCCTGCACAAATCATTACCCTGCCCATTTCTTACCCCTTCAATCAAAATATATTTCCTTAAAAGAACTTCCAGATCAGAAGGCAAATAAATTCTCACCCAAAATAAACCACATAAATCACCTGGACAGAGCCTATACTCATACTCAGTAGCATAAAAATGGAACTCCCTAACTGTAAACACCAGAACTGTTTCTAACCTACTGACCTTTAAATGCTCCCTAAAAGAATACTTTACAAAATCATGGACCTGCTCCTGTGCCAATCTTGGCTGAACTTACTCAGTCTACTCCACTCACCCCTTCAATGTAAGTCACACCTCATAACCCTCTCCAAACTCCTACTCCATTCCTTTCTTTTGTTTTTCTCACTGCCTTACCTTTTTCACTTAATTTCTGCAGACCTTTCCTCTACCACTTTCTCTTTCCTCCCTACACACCTAAGCTGCCTGAAGACACCCTACCTGCACTCTTCTTATAATCTCCTTTTCTCGCCATCGTTCTTCCTTCTATAATGATCACTCAATTTCTACTCACTGTCACTAATCATGTAATCTCTAATATTTATTTTAAATATTTTGTTAGAATTGTTTTTGGTCTCATTTATGTCATACTAATATATGTAACAAATAATATGACTAATGAGTTTTTCCCCACATATTTTCTCCAGCTAATGTTATTGTTTTGCATTACACTCTACTATGAAACATAATTCTCTGTTTTTCTCAGTACAACATTTTTTTTCACTCCTATGTTTTGTAGTGTAATATGATACTTTGTGATTTAAAATATCTGTAACTGATTTTTGAAAGACTGTGCTTGTGAAGCTTTTCTCCTTCGGCCTCCACTGACAAGGTATACTTTCTGGACCAGCTGGACTTTTTTGGTAAACAAATGTCAAATAACTAAATAAACTAATAAACTAGCAAATTGGGGAGTTCTATGATTGCTCCTAGCTTGCAGTCATCTGCAAACTTGGCACGCCAGAAGCCTTTGACAGTGGTCTTGACTTCTGAAAAAATAGATGCTAAAGAGGAGTGGACCCAGCACAGAACCCTTAGAGTCTCCATTGGTGACCAGTCTTTTTGGGGAGGTGGTCTCTCAAATCCTAACTTCCTGGGTCCTGCCTGTGAGCCAGTTGGCTATCCAGGAAATTACATGAGTCTGTTGACAATGCCTGAGTGGGACATTGTATTGATCAAGGTAGGCAGTAGGCACCATTTTGCTCTCATCCATTGCCTTGATGACCTTTTCAAAAAGTTCATCAGGTTCAGTAGGTATGACCTGTCTTATGTCTCAGTATACCCATATCCACCAAACTCACTGCAAAGAAATGCAGAAAGTGCTTATCCATGATGTCAAGTCCTGGTAAACTACAAGGGTGTGTTATATGAGGGATTCATAGTGAGCTGATTAAGGATGCTTCTGGGCTAGAGATTAGGCTAGGCTTTATATATTGCTAACTTCGAGAGACAATGATCCATAACATGCAAGCTAGCTACTGTGTGCTACTCAGCATGCAAAGTAGTTGCTCTACATTCACCTAGTCACTCATCCAGTTTCATAAATGGTTTTACAGGGAAAATTTGGTCTCTATGTGTCTGTGTCTATACAGGGCACTACTAACCACCACTGTACAGCAGTGAGCAAATGTGCCAAATTTATACAGGCACATAAAATGCAGGAAACTGGCTTCTAAGCCCTCTGGCCAGTAAAATGACTACACTTACAGCTTCCATATGTGTTTCCTAACACAAATGGACCAGACCACCACATATTGCCACTAGATAAATAATTTCAGTCATCTTAATGTGATAACACAAAAAAGATTGCTTGAGAATGTAATATTTCCACAAAAAAAATTTAAACAAACTTGACAAGACAATTTCAAGTATTAGTGAACTTTAAATGATTTAAACTGCAAAAACAACAAATAAAGCAAAAATATAGCAGTTGAACTCTAAAATCAGTTAATCAAAGTGCAAAATAATAAAATAAACCTCTTATCTGTCAAGGATGGTGCAGGAAAAATTCAGGCTCCTCAAAGTGTGGTGAAGGTGCAGAGGAGATAGGAGCTCTGGGAAAATGAGCAGGTGACAACTTGTAGTAAAGGAGGTTTACACAGAGTAATATGGCTCTGTGAAAAAACTATGAGTGGGGAAAGTATTTAAAGGACAACTGCACCCTCAGACTCAAAAACCATATTTATTTCATCATGGTTTGTTCCCATTTAATTTTTTAACAGCACTCTTTAGAGCTTTTTTTTAGATATTTTTTATAAATTTCTGACTCTGACCACATGGGGGCTGGCATTTTGAAATAATTCAGACTGTTTACTCTGCCTCTAAGTATCCCAAAATGCATTGTTTGTCTCCAAAACTTTGCGCTGCTGTCACTGATTCATTGACTTAACACACTTAAAAGTCCTTAACTTTACTTTTAAATAAAATGTTATCCTTTATTTATGACTACTTCAAACTACTTCAGTGCAAATGCTACAGAACAGAAGAAAGAACAGATTTTATTATTTTGTTTGTTCTTGTTTGTTTCTTTGCTTTCTTTTTTTTTTGGCTGAAATCTATCTCTTTCTTCAATCTCCTCCCTCCACACTCCACACACCTACCTTCCCTAGCAAAGAAGAGGGTAATTTTACCCATTATCTGCATGTGATTGACAGCTCACAGCAGGTGACCAGACAGTGGAAACTTTTTTTGTTGCACTCCTCCTCAATTTTAGAACCAAGCTACATAGCACTGGGAATGTCAAACTCCACTTATTTTTCCTTCCCATTTGGTTAAATAGCTAACAACATGCAATTAATATATGCATGGTTACTGCAAATTTATGCTTTTAGTTTTCACACACACATACCATAAGTTTGTTTTTGCAACCAGCAACACCCCCCCCCCCCCAGTCGTCCGAGGAATGCACGAGTAATTATGTACTTTGGCTGTGCAGACATCAGAAACAGAAACATGCCTATACAGATCTTACATATCAAGCCACTCCATTCAAATTTTACATGAAATGCACCCATTGAACAGTTTTCCACCTACAACATTATTAAAGTACTTTAATCCAACACTAGTGAGCCCTACTTTACACAGCCCAGTAAACCTGTCCACAGATTCAGCTTCTACAGCACAGTCCAATAAACTGTCTACTGTACATTAGTGTTAACATAGGAATTCCCAGTTCTTATCAGCATAACCACATACACAATCATCCACCTCAGACCTTTCATGAAAGATGTTTTATTTTTAAACTTTCATCTTTCCCACTTAAGGGGTCTTACATAAATCCCAGCGAAAAGGAGACCTATAAACTGCAATCACCCTGATCCAAATCCATCCAAACATGGCTGCAAAACTAAAGGTGTTATGGTTTTGAGGGGAGGGTTAAGCAACCATGCCCACACCACCTGGGAGCAATCAAATTCTTCCTGTCTTTATAACTACACAGTTCCACAACCACAGGGAACAAATTACCCAGCAAAGGCACACCAGTACCTACAGGAATTATGTGACAATTCAACACTAAATCATAAATCACAAAACAGACTTTATCAATTCAATATATGAAGAACATACCAGTATAGTGTATTTAAAGTTACATCTAACTACCAGATTGGATTAGCTAGGGACAGAATAAAGATAAAGTGTACAATTCAGCAGGCACAGATAGAGTGCCAGTGCCCATTATCACACACACAGCCCACACATCACACAGATGTGCACACACTTGCCCACTTGCCACTTCACACACACACAGTTTGCAAAGTTTGTTTGCTAATGAAAAAAATTTTTTTTTTTTCTTTCTAGCAGTCTCTTAGCCTACCACCCTATGAACTACTATGATAGTTATCGGCCCTAGGGGCTAAGCCTAGCTATAACAATTCCCTGGCTATTACTTCCCACACTATTTTCTACCCTAGACCCCTGTCTAGCAGGGTGAGTGACATGATCCCCGGGGTTAATTTCTTTCTCCCATCCAATCGTCAATGTTCTGTTTGAAAAGGGCCAAAGATGTGGTCTGCTTGACATGTATGGACAGTCTCTGGGTCAGGAACCTATCCCTCCAGGTTTTTTTATTGTGATGACAAGGTTTAGATCCTTGGAGCATGTAGCTCTGAGGGATTGGGATTTCTTTAAGTGTAGCATGTCCCAGAACAGGTGCATGTTTTCTCCTAAAGGGGCTAACTATACATTTCTTGGCATTGAGCTTGAGCCCATGGCTCTGGCACCAAGCATCTGTTTCTGTAAGGCTGTTTTCTAGAGTATCCACAACATTTGGGGATTCAATAATGGCTCCCAGTTTGCAGTCATCTGTGAACTTTGTTAGCCAGAATCCCTTAGTGTTGACCTATACTTCAGAGACATAGATGCCAAACAAGAGCGGCCCCAGGACTGACCCCTGAGGTACTCTGACTTGTCAGAAGCTGGATTTGGAGTGGGCTACTTTTACAGCGTGGGTTCTGTCAGTAGGGATTAATGCCCAGCTTAGTAAGCATTCACACACACATACACACACAGACACACAGACACACAGACACACACACACACACAAACACTTGCACTTCTCTACACACACATGCACACACACACACACACACACACACACACACACACACACACACACACACACACACACACTTGCCCCTTGCTTGCATTCACACACACACACACACACACACACACACACACACACACACACACACACACACACACACACACTTGCCCCTTGCTTGCATTCACATACACACACACGCATTTGTGGCTTTAAAACACAAGAACCAGTATGACGGTCATAATCCATGATACCTCACTGTACTATATGAAGAGGGACATGGAGCTCTCTGAATACGTGCCCCAGGTGGGTATGAATCTAGCCTTGAGTCGCATCCTACCTTCAGCAATAATTATACCACAGAACCAGCAAAAATGACCTACTTTAACAAATGGTTTAGTTTCTGGTGTCACAACATGGGGATCCAATCTCTGACAGCTTGGGTACACATAACCGACAAGCCACTATGCTTTTCAAGAGATGGTTTGCACTTATCACTACTTGGCTTCTGAATATTGGCAAAAACTTTGTCACCATAGTGCCTTTTTTAGGATATGCCAAGTTAAGCCCTCCGACATAATAAAAATCAGTCAGAAATACCTAAAGGTGCTGCTTCTCAATGCTGGAAGTTTAAATATAAAAAAATGTATTACCTGGAAGCACTCCTTACCCTAGAAAATTCATACACATATATGCAGTCACAGAAACATAGTTCAGAACCATAGTAATCACTCTGGCTATTAACGTCTACAGGGCCTTTCATACATTTTGATCCCCCTCAGCTCTGAATAAAACATATGGAGGAGGTGTTTCAATGTTTTTAAAGCACTAATACAATGCTATACTGGTCCAAAAACTGACTGAATTGAGCTGCTGCTTGCCCAACTAACCACAGGTGTGAACCCCCATCATATCCTTGCATAATAGTGGTACTAAAAATAGACACAGGAATGTTTAGAGGAGATGCATTAAACACGTTATAAAGCTAAACAAGGAGCAACATTAAACAATACAGCCCTGAAATCAAGTTAGTATCTAATCATACTGCCTATGCTGATAAAGCAATTTCAATGTCCATAACTGAAAAATCTGGCACGGTACAATTAACACCACTAAAGCTACTGATGTGTTACAGTAAGACAATCTAGCAGACCTGAGCGAACGGTCGATTCGTACAAGACCAGTGTTACTGCAAAATATCAATGCTAATAATACATATAAGTGAAAATAAATGGGTGCTGCTGATGAAATTATATAGTATTCTCCATTCATAACAAATGCTCCTGCTATGCTGACTCAGCAGAACCCCTTCCGGACCTCAGAGGTTTCAGTTAGAACAGTTTCAGACCCACACCAACATTACACTTCATCGGATTTTTTAAATAGAAGTGCTATGTATTACAATACCAAGAACAGCTCACAGAGCTAAAATATCTACAGCAGTACCTAACTTGGTTCAGAATATACCATGAAAGAGAAACTTTTTTGGTGAGGGCTTTTCAAATATGTAGAGGATATCGGGCAACACACATGGCCCACAGCATACACAGCAAAACAAGGGCATGTAAACATGATACTTGCTTGTGAACCGCGCAGAATGCAGTCCTCGGCGCTCTAACATTTAAAATGGCTGCATGAAACACTAACGTGCAGCAGAAAAAAAATATATATATAAACGAGCACGGGACACACAGACGCTGAAATGAGCATTAATAACATGCTAAAATTAGAAAAAACAAACAAGCAGCAGTAGTGATAAATATACGATTTATCACTATAAACCAACATTTGCATAAAAAAAAAAAGAAAAGACGGCTTATTCTGAGTATCAGTAATGAAGATAACTGCAGATAATACTCTCCAAGCCAAATTCAGCATGCAGCATGGGACCTGACTAAAACAGAAGGCAGCATTCACACACGGGAACACAACGACTAGATAATTAACCGAGAACCAGCAGTATCAAATAAAATGTATAACCATAATACAATAATAATATACAAAATACATATAATTATATATCAGCAGCAAGCAAATACAACAGAAGACTAATCTAGATAGTCGGCAGTAGCATACACCAGTGAACCATGTGGCACCCTCAAACAGAAGCATAAACTATATCAGGCAGCACAAAATAGGGCTAGGAGTGCATTCAAACAGGAGATGTGTGTAGAATTACATTTTTTATTCACTAGAAAGACTTACCTTACCAATGAAGCAAAAAATGCAGACGAAGATGCAGGAAATCCAAACTTTTCAGTAGCCCCTCAAATAAATGCAGTCGGCAGGATACACGTACAATGAAAAGGAGTTCCACACACCACATGTGTTTTATTAGGTTGATTGGGCTGGGTAAGGCAGGTCTGACATCACAATGTGGGAGGAACACTGGCTCTTCTATACAGCATGCAAATCAGGCAGGGATTACATCACTTTGGGGGAGGAAACATCCCGATAGCTAGAGCAAGAGCAGATGGCAGATGTGACATCATAATTTCAGAGCCAGCTACAGGTTTTTCAAGTTGGTTTGCCAAGTGAAACAAAAACAGTATAGAAAGCTAGGAAGCAGAACAGGGAAAACAGTTGAGTGGGTTATTTTTTAAAGCTGCAAGGGTGATTTTTTTTAAGCTTTATCAAAGAACAGGGACTGGAAGAGTCAGCAGGTTGGGGAATCTGCTTTAATAGCCTGTTGTTTTCCTTTAATTAACTTATACAACATACAATAGGAAGAATGAGGGGAGGGACTTTGAAAGTCAGATTACAATAAGGGGCAGAAGCCAGAGAAACAGCCTTTTAAAATCACAACAGAAAAAGGGTGGCAGGGTTCTGGGAAACTTCAAGCTACAAGAAGTAGATTAGCTAGAGAGAGATCCAATCAAATAAAGCCAATATTGGAGCTCTATTCCTATGACTTTGAGCTGCATGTCAATGACCCCAGGTATACTAGAATTTCAGAAACTTTAGTTTAATGTTTCAGTGGGGGGAGGGCATGGTCACAAAGAACAGGGGAACAGAAGGGCACTGGAATGCAACTTTTAAGATTGTAAATGATAAGCAGAATTTAAGACTCTAGCAGCAAAACTGGAATATATACAACTATAAAGCACTGAAACATCAGCCCAGGAGCAAAATTTACAACACTGCTACTATTGTAATTCTACCACAGTCCAAGGCACCAGACTATGCAGGAACACTTTCTCTGTTGTTAAACTCTCTTGAGGTTGGTATTGTGTTCTTTGCATATGCTCCTGTATTGCAAGTGTGAAAAGCGTGTTTTCATTATTTTAAAAGTGGTTTCTTCTCCAGCTAAGTCTCTTTTGCTATATCCAGAAAGCCTCAGATATGTCTACCATTTAATGATTTCAATGGGGTAAATCTTGCTGCACCTGTCTTACGTCAAAGGTGCATAGAAGTAACTGATCCCATTTCTTGCTATCTTGTTCTTTCACCTGTTTTAACATGTACCCATGTAGTTAGAGTAGCAGGTGCAACTTCTGAAAGCAAAACCGTTACCTGTGGTGTACCACAAGGCTCATTTAAGGACCTTCTCCTATTTGGCATATATTTCACAGAAATTCCTGGTAGCACTTCTGGCCTATGGTTAATCAAGTTTGCAAATTACTCTAAATTGGATGTTGTTATTCAGTCTTCAGCTGACTCACAATTGTGTCAACAAAGTTTTGACCATATTAAAAATTGGTGCAAAGACAAAATTCTCACATTAAATGTGATAAATGGAGCACAGTTCATTTTGGTGAACAAAACAGTTTTACTGAGATGCACCCCTCAAAGCAGACACCATTGTAAGCGATCTGGTAACTCTTGTTGATAATTCCTTATAATTTCACCATCATGTCACCATGGTAGTTCAGAGGGTCGTTTACTTGGTCCATCTAATTTCCAAAGGCATCACCACTAGATCCAAAGAAGTCTTAATTCTCCTTTAATCACATCTTATCAGACCCATAATTGAATATAATGCATCTTTTGGCATATCTGGCTGAATGGGACTTCAATAATAGGCAAACGTATCTATAGTCTTCTGAAGCCAGGATGTGATATAGTCATTGGCATTCTGGGAAAGCTACTGAGAAGGTCTCAAAGTCTTTTATTTTACCAGGTGAATGCAACCTTGCTAAATGTGTAGCTTTGGTTTTATCCATCCCTAAATGTCCTTCCAAAATATGACTATGTACCAGTTTCATCATGAGTGTTGTAAAAAGGTTTTCAAAATAACAATTCATAGGTTCATAGGTAGGTGCTAGGGTATTGGCCCAAGGGCCTAAGTAATTCTAGCCAACAGGTTTCCCTGGCTTACGCCACCCAAGAAAGTTAATTTCCTGTGGCGATGTTGAGCAGAGCCACAGAAGTGATCCCCGGGGTGTGTTTCCTATTTCCCATCCGCTCATCAAGATTTTTATTGAAGAGTTCTAATGAGGAACTTTGCTTGACATAGATGAGTAGCTTGTTCCAGAATATAGGAAGTCTCTAGGACAGGAATCTATCCCTCCAGCATGTCCTGTTTATTGTGGTGACAAGGTTTATGTCCCTAGAGTGTGCAGCTCACATGGTTTAGGATTTCTTTAGGTGTAGCATGTCCAACAGCTCTGGGTTTAACATAGCTTTATATGTTAGGCAGAGATCTGAGAGTAGGCCATATGCTACAGAGTAAAGATGGAGTTTTTTGAGACAGTCAGTGTAGGGCATCTGTTTGAGGCCAGTAATCCTCTTTGTGAGGTACTTCTGTGGCCTTTCCAGCTACTGCAGATGTCTTGTGAGGTACATTCCAAAAGGGGTGTTGTACTCTATAATGGGCCTAATTGAGTGCCAAGTAGAGGGGAACAATGACCTCTTTTTTCCTGGATGAGAACCCTTTTGTGATGAGGTGTGCCACATAGAAGGATTTCCTGACTACTGTGGCAATGTGATTATCAAAGGAGAGACTACTGTCCACCTGGGTTCCAAGGTCTCTTATCATACATTTGGCATTACGTAGACTGCTGTTTATGTGGTAGTTCATGGGTACAGAGCTTTTACCAAAGGAGATGACAATGCACTTATTGGCATTGAGCTTGAGGCCATGCCTCTGACACCAGGCATCTGTCTCAGTGAGGCCCTTCTGTAGGATGTCCACATCATTTCGGGACTCGACTATGGCTCCTAGTTTGCAGTCATCTGCAAACTTCATCAGCCAGAGGCCTTCTGTGTTAGCCTGTACTTCATAGAGGTAGCTACCAAACAGTAGAGGTCCCAGGACTGGACCCTGTGGTACTCCACTTGTCACTGGTTTGAAGTCAGATTTGGAGTCTGCAATTTTTACAGTGTGGGTTCTGTCAGTGAGCCAGTTTGCAACCCATCTCGTGATGTATGGATTTATACCTAGTTTAGTGAGTTTAGCTATAATTCTAGAATAAGGGATGGTGTCGAAAGCCTTGGCAAGGTCAAGATAGGCTGTGTGAACCACCTTACCTTCGTCTATGGCTTTGTTGACTGCCTCAAAGAAGTCGATCAGTTTCAGAAGGTATGATCTGCCTTTCTCCTTTACCTTTGTTTACCTTGTGTAGCAAGTCACTTTTCAACTAATAATATGTGCATTTGATAGGGCACATCTGCTCATCTGTTTCTTCTTTTATTCTGGCTATACTTTCTGTTATTCTGCTTATTATATTGTATTGTTCTCCTACTGTATTTTCTTAAAATAGTCATTGTTCATCTCCAAAACTGCTATATTAGGAAAAGTTTTGACAGTACAGCAGTGTGAAGTGAAGTCTACAGCCTCTTCACCTATGAATAAAGGTTATTGTTCCTTCAGCATTTCCCGGTTAGGGGTCATCACAGTGGAACTCCGGCCCGCTAATGATTGGCAATAGATTTTCACGGTGCCAAGGTGCCAGCGCAACACCCAACCTTCAACGAAGGCATGCCCATTCACGCATGTCTTTCGAATGCCACTCAGCTGCGGGGAGGACATACAGACTCCACACAGAAGGCGTTCCAGCCGAGAATTGAATGGGAGAACCTCTTGTTGGGAGGTGACAATGCTACCACTGCACCACCGTGGATTCACCTATGAATAAAGGTATAGGGGCTAATTCTTCTTCAGATCCTTCCTTTGCAAAAGGCAATTTGTACCAGAGACTATCTGCATGTTTTGTTTTTGGCAATTCTTTCAATTTTGCTTAGTAAATTTTATCTCTTTATGTATCTACTGCTAATAGTCCTTTTTCAGGCTATCCTTCTGTTTATCATTATGGAAAATCTATAACTGTGTTCTTCTTCCCTTTTTATTGAGTTTATTGGTGTGGGTCTCTCCCTCTCCCCCCACATAGGCACCCATCATTATTTTATTGTCAGAAAATTTCCATGTTATGCACTCAGGGATTTCACCTTTCATTTATTTGCAATAACTTCTTTTATTAAACTGATAACTGAGGTTTTCTTACAAAATCAGTAATAGGCATCTGATAACACACAAATCCTCCTATCCCTTCCAGATAAAATAATCTTTAAATTCCTTTTGAAGTTTCTGCACCTTTCTCTTTCTGTTTATCAAGGCTGTATATTTTTATCAGTATGTTATGCTGCTACTGTTCCCTTTCCCAATTTCTGCTAGTGGTATGTTCAAAATGGTGTGTTCTAAAACCTTGCCGGGTTGTTGCCCACCTTCATTTTTCCTAAGGGTATATTACAGCTACAGTTTATATAGCTGTGCTCCCTAAATATCATTTTCATAGTGAATTAATTTCAGAGAAGTTTTGACCTATTATGACAGAGGTTCATAGGTAGGTACTAGGCTATCTGCCCAAAGCATTTATAAGCCTAGCTGGAATGTGTTGGCTTTTGCCACCCCCTTAGATTAGTTCCCTGTTCCTCTGTCCAGCAGAGCCATTGAAGTGATCCCTGGGGTAAACTTTCTGTTTCCCGTCCACTTGTCAAAGTTTCTTTTGAAGAGTGTTAGTGAGGAGCTCTGCCTAATGTAGATTGGAATCTTGTTCCAGAGCATGGGAAGTCTCTGGGACAGGAATCTATCCCCCCAGCACATCCTATTTATTGTTGTGGTGAGGTTTAGATCCCTGGAGCATGTGGCTCAAGGGGATATGGTTTTCTTTAGGTGGTGCATGTCCATCAATTCTGGGTTGGACATGGCCTTGTATGTCAGGCAGAGATCACCTCTGAGTAGGTGGTATGCAACCGAGTACAGCTGGAGTTTCTTTATTCGAGCTGCATAGGGCATCTGCTTGAGGCCAGTGATCCTCTTGATGAGGTACTTCTGTGGTCTTTCCAGTTGTCGCAAGTGTCTTGTAAGGTACATTCCAAATGGGGCATTGTACTCTATGATGGGTCTGATGAGTGATGCACAGAGGGGCCCAATGACCTCTTTCGATCTGGATGCAAACCCTTTTGTGATTAGGTGGGCCACATAGAAGGATTTTCTAACCACTTTGGCAATGTGATTATCAAAGGAGAGGTTACTATCTACTTGGGTCCCCAGATCCCTTATTATGTCTTCCATATTTAGGGGGCTACCATCTGTGTGATAGTTTGCGGGTACTTTGTTTTGTCCAAACGGGATGACTATGCACTTTTTGGCATTACCTTGAGGACATGGTTTTGACACCAGGTATCTGTCTCAGTGAGACCCTTTTGGAGGATGTCTGTGTCAGCTGGAGAGTCAGTTATAGCCCCTAGTTTGCAGTCGTATGCAAACTTGGTCAGCCGTAGTCCTCCTGTGCTTGCCTGTACCTCTGAGAAGTATATGCCGAACAGGAGGGGTCCTAGGACTGAGCCCTGGGGAATGCCACTTGTAACAGGTTTAGAGTCAGACCTAGCTCCTACAACTCTTACCATGTGGGTTCTGTCCGTGAGCCAGTTGGCAACCCATCTCATGATGTAGGGGTTTATGTTCAGGCTGGTGAGCTTGTCTATAATACCTGAGTGGGGAATGGTGTTGAAGGCCTTTGTGAGGTCTAGGTAGGCTGTGTGGACCACCTTTCCCTCATCTATAGCCTTGGTAACTGTCTCAAAGAAGTCCACCAGGTTTAGGAGGCATGATCTGCCATTAACAAAGCTGAACTGGGTAGGGTCCAGTGGTTGGAGGTTCCCAAAGTCTCTGTTAATGAGATCCATGATGATGCGCTCCATTGCTTTGCAGACTAAGCTAGTCATTCTTATAGGGTGATAGTTCCCAGAGTCCATTGTGGAATAACCATTGCTGTGTGCCACTCTGTGCGCACATAGCCTGAGGAGAGGCTGAGTTTAAACAGTGTGTTTAGGTGAGGGGTTAGTTCATCTTTGTGCTCGTGTAGGGCGCAGACTGGGATATCGTCCAGTCCCATTGATGCTGTCTTTTTGGCTTTGGAAAGGGCTGTTTTAGCCTGAGTGTCTGTGATTTCAGGGGCACTACATTCTTCTGGTATAGTTATGGGCCCTTTTGGGGGTGAGAGGGGGGTGAAGTTTGCACTGAACCTGTCTGCCAGGATGTTGGCTATATCGGTTGGTTCAGTGTATTTTGTGCCATTCTGCACTAACTCAGGGCAGATCTGAGAATTGCCACTTAGATTCTTGACATAGCTAAAGAATGCCTTGTGGTTATCTTTGGAGTCCATGGCAATTTTTCTTTTGAAGCTAGCCTTGGATGATTTTATGAGGGAACGTAGTTTCCTGCTGATACTGATCAGGGATGTCTTTCCTTCTTGGGATTTTACTCTTTTCTGTACTAGTTTCCTCCTTCTATTGTATAGCTTGTTTATAGCAGGGGTCCACCAGACTGGTTTCCTTTTCTTGGAGGAGTGAGTCTTGGTTTTGTTTGGGATAGCATGATCCATGTATTCTTGTAGATGTCTGTAGAGTACATTAGTAAAGGATTTTGCAGCTTGGACAGCATTATCCTTTAGCATGGGGGCTTTGAAACTTCCCACCTTGGTCTTAAGTAACGTGAAGTTTGTTTTTGAAAAGTTTTTCACGGTGGTTTCTTTGACCAGGGGTGGTGGCGGAATGTGGATATCTAGAGTGATTAGTTTATAGTCAGATCTAAGCAATGAAGGGTTGATGTCCGGTGTGTATCATCAGTCGCCCATGTTGGTGATGACCAGGTCCAATATGTTGTCACCTCTGGTGGGGGTATTGACCAGTTGATCCAGGGTGTTTGAGTTTATAAATTCTAGAAAATGTTGGGCAAGGGAGTTTGTAATTGAATAGTTCTCCCAGTTAATGTTTGCGTAATTGAAATCACCCAATATCAGGGTGTTTGGTAGGACCTTTATGTTTCCCAGTGTTTCCAGGAATGTGGAGTGGGGGTCCTTGGACATGATGGGTGATCTGTAGCAAGCTATAATTTGAATAGCAGTTTTGCCCATTGTTAGTTGCATGTGGATGATCTCTGAAGCATTGTGCTGTGCCACTAACCTGGAAGTGTGGGTATCCTTGATGAATATGGATACTCCCCTGCCTTTTGTATTTCGGTCTGGGTTTTGTGGCCGAAATATATGGTATGAGTTGTAGCCTGGTAGTGCTGGGGTGATCTCTGGAGCCTTAAACCAGGTTTCTGTTACTGCACATATATTGATTTTTTACATACTGAGGAGTGCCTTGAGTGCATGCATTTTGAGGTTTAGACTTCTGGAATTGAGTAGCATTACCCTCAGTTTTTTCTTACTTCTGCTATTTACGGCGGTGGGTTTGTCTTTTGAGCCTTGCCTAAAAAAGGCACTTTGGGGGTGGCAATGGCCTTGGCCAGTATTTGAAAGTCTAAGGGTGACAGGTGCAAGCTGTCTTTAGTGAAGCAGCGTGGCTTGTCGAGCATGTCATCCTAGGCTGACAGACACTGGATCCCCTTTGAATGACACCAGAAGCTTAGCCAATTATTGAAACTGATAATTTTTTCTCTATACAGTGGTATCATTCCTGGTGAGGGCAGGATGCTAATCAGGGTAAGGGTCATACCGGCCTGGGTTACATGATCAGAGAGCTCCTCCATGTCTCTTTTCATGTAATCCAGGGAGGTACGGCTCAGGTCATTCACACCAACGTGGACAATGACAGAGTCATATTTCTACTTGTTCTGGAGTGACTTGAGTGCTTGTGTTATGTGGCAGATCCTGGCACCTGACAGGCAGCTAACAGTAGCCTTCTTGTTCAGCCTAGTGAGTGGGACATCAGTGTGCCTAACTATAGAGTCACCTATTGCTAGTGTGTTGGTTATGTTATTTTGCCTTAAGGGCTGTGATTGCATGGCACACTGGTTTTGTGAAGTATGTGTTTCATGGTTTGTGTTGGGGGGTGGAAGTTGCTTGGATGTCTGCTTTGGAGGTCTCTGTTGCTTTTGCAGATTTTTATTTAGAGTCTCCGAGTATGTTTTCCTGTATTTATAGTGTTTTTTGCTGGTTCTGGTTTCATAGGCCTATGTGAGACTGGTAGTATGATGCAAGAAATTCCCTTCTCCTCTTGACTGCCTGGTCCAGTCTTGGGTTGAGAGAGCTTAGCCTCCAGTTTGGCTGTATAATTGCATCTCTCACATGTATTAAGGTTTGGTGGAAGGAGGAGAGGGTTGTCTGTGTACATGAGGCAATTGTAACATTGCCTCAAAATGCCCAGATTCACCAGATGGACCAGAGAGTACACCTGAAACTGCCCTTTGGACATGCCTGGATAGGTACAGTGAACTGTTTTACTGATTGGCTGGTAAGGTCGAATAGAGAGCCTTGTCCTTCTCTACAGTATAGGGTGGTCTAGTGCTAAGGTTTATTAGTACTTGCTATGAGTTTTGAGCACATGCCAGGATGAAAAGTGAATGGTTTGAGTGCTTAAGTTGAAAGTTTATCTAGTTCCAAGAGAAAAATTGAAGAGTAGACTTTGTGGAGTCGGGAATAGTTATACCCTAGCTAACTGGTGCTGCCTGGCATGCAAAATTACGCAAATGCGGGTTTTATATCAGGAAAAAGAAAGAGATAGAAATTAGCCCAAAATGGCCAATAAACTATTAATTTCTGGGCTGAAACCAATCCTACAGGGACAAATAGGCTGCTCAAGGCTCCCTCTCTCACAGTGAACAGAGAAACTTCCTTCTATCCAAGTAAGGTATATGCAATCATAGAAACTTATAACACAGCCCTGAATTCAGCACTAACCTGAAAGCTGGACTATACTAGCTTAGAAAGGCAGGAACACAAGTATATGTTTTAGTTTTTTGCAGAAAATAAAGCAGATACAATCAAAAAAACACTTTAAATTCACAGAAATGGCTATCACACGAGTATGTAGCCTAAAACAGTTAAACAAGTAATTTAAACACAAAAACGACTTTGTTGAAGTGCAGACAGTAAAATAAGTATAATATGTTGCTGAAACAAGCTTTTTAATCACAGAAACTCTAGAAAATTGGAGTTTTAGCAGGAATTAGCTAAAGGCAGCAAGAAAATGCAGAAAAATGATAATCACTCCAAAATCTCTCTTTTGTTTCTCTGCTGCTGTAGAACTCTGAAAGGCACCAGGCATGAGCTTGCTGAGCTCTATACTAGCCCAAAAACCTTGCAAATGTGGGTTTTATAGCAGTGAAATGAAAGATATAGAAATTAGCCCAAAATGGCTAATAAACTACTAATTTCTGGGCTGAAACTACTCCTCCAGGGACAGATAGGCTGCTCAAAGCTCCCTCTCTCACAGTGAACAGAGAAACTTCATTCTATCCAAGTAAGATATGGGCAATCATAGAAACTTGTAACACAGCCCTGAATTCAGCACTAACTTGAAAGCTGGACTATACTAACTTAGAAAGGCGGGATAACAAGTATTTTTTTTTGTTTTTGGCAGAAAATAAAGCAGATACAATCAAAAAACACTTTAAATTCACAGAAATGGCTATCACACTTGAGTATGTAGCCTAAAACAGTTAAACAGGTCATTTAAACACAAAAACGACTTTGTTAAAGTACGGGCAGTAAAATAAATACAATATGTAGCTGAAACAAGCTTTTTAAACACAGAAACTCTAGAAAATCAGTGTTTTAGGAGGAATTAGCTAAAGGCAGCAAGAAAATGCAGAAAAATTATACTTAATCACTCCAAAGTCTCTCTTTTGTCTCTCTGCTGCTGTAGAACTCTGCAAGGCACCAGGCAAGAGCTTGCTGAGCTCTATACTAGCCCAAAAACCTCGCAAATGCGGATTTTATAGCAGGGAAATAAAAGATATAGAAATTAGCCCAAAATGGCTAATAAACTACTAATTTCTGGGCTGAAACCACTCCTTCAGGGACAGATAGGCTGCTCAAAGCTCCCTCTTTCACAGTGAACAGAGAAACGTCCTTCTATCTAAGTAAGGTATGGGCAAACACAGAAACTTGTAATCAGCCCTGATTTCAGCACTAACCTGAAAACTGGATTATACTAGCTTAGAAAGGCAGGAAAACAAGTATATATATATATTTTTTTTTTTTTTCAGAAAATATGTTGTGCACTGAATTAGGCACTAAAGCTACAGGATGCAGTACTTAACTAAACTAACAGAGTTTTTACATCTATTATAAGAAACTCTTTCCAATGTCTGAGAATGGATATTAGTCTCACTTTTCTCTTTTCATATAATTTATGTTTGTAGATAAATGGTTCTTAGTAACCATAACTACGCTCACAATATATTTTAACCTTTTTACTTCTTTTTTATGTCATATATTTGTTAACCAGACGAGTACACTGTCCACAAGTACTCATTTTCAATGGTGACCCATGGGCACTTTCTGGTTAAATGACTTGCTTAGAGTTACACAGTAGGCAAGTAGAGGTGGAAGGGATTAAATCCTGTATTTGTGATTACAGGAAGAAGCTTGTTAACAGGGCATAGCCTTAAATTGTTCCTACCCATCTACCAGTTCTCTACATTTGGATAGCTTACTAGTGTCACAGAGACAACAATTTTTTACAAGTTCTTTTGTATAACACAAAACACTTTCTACTTTTAATCTTTCACATTAATGGAATGCATTGTGAATTTCTGGCACACTTTTTAAGCCAAAGTTCTAAAACTGCAGATTTCACTGCCATTATAAGGAGCTAGGTATTTATATTTCCCCCAAGAAAACAAACATACTGGGTCATGCTCTTTCTGGCCCACTTGAGCAGACAACTACTGAATGTTTTCACAGATATGAAAGTAAAACGTTAAAAAGGTATTACCTGCCAGAGGTGGTGTTACCTCATTAACACAAGCTCAAATGTTTCTTAGCTGGGATTTCTTTCATAAAAATGATAAGATCATAATTATGTGCCATAAAACATATTAAGTAATTTATATGGTTATATCCTATCATTATATTAAAAGTACAATAGTAGACATTTTAACTTCTGACAAATTAATATTTACTTACGCCTTTCAAAAGTGTGTACATTAAACTAATAGTAAGAGCTCCAAATGTTTTGTTATACTAATAAATACTGTTATGCCATGGAATCATGTATTAAACTGAGCAGTCTAAAGCTGTAGTAAAACCTGTGTCATCTGTGCATGGCAAATAAAAACTAATAGCTGTAGACATACTATGTTTTAAAAGTAGAAAAGGGGGTCCTATAGCTAGATACTGTATATGATATAGTAATGCTGTAGCACCTGTAAAAACTATGAAATATGGAAAATATGCCATCAGTGATGGTATATTTATGAAATGTGAAAAAATAACTTCCAAACTTATCAAAACTGCATTCTATGACTGTGTTACTGTAATGTTAATTAAATGCAGTGTCTTAAATGGTTATCAATTTCTGCAAGGACTACCAGATTCAGAAAATATGGTCATACTGATAAATGGTTAATATGAACGTAAGAAAGAAACCCTTAGTAATACAGTTGAAGTGGTTTTCATTTAAGGAGATAATAAACAATATCTTAGTACTCAGCTATAAATATAAACTATGTTCCTGATGGTAATTTATCCTGTTGATATAACATCCCCACAGTAAACATTTGTGAAGTAATAGGAAGAAGGTCATTCTTTCAATGGACTATGCTATTAGAATGTAGAAAGGAGCGAATGAGCGAATACGCTTACAGAGATAGTCGTCTAATATGAAAAAAGGAGGCAGCAATCACCAGAATAATTTTTAAAGTGCAAAAATCAAACTATTTCTGGCTCCAGAAAGTCTGTTCTTCAATTTTCCCTTAGAACTGCTCTGTTAGAGAGATTTAAACAGTTATGTCAAAATACAGATATGTGCAGCACTTGAGAATTCCAAATAGCTTTTTCAAGATAAAAAATGAAAGCCTCAAAATGAGAATTGTGGGCATCAGGAGGAGTTTCAAAGAGAAAATATAACAATAGGAAGGTTTCACTTGTCTTAAAAAAAGCATATCCCTTGTCTTATAAGCATTTTCTTTGCAGGTCAAGCACTCCTATAACAACATTATACAAATCCCTCAATTGCAAAACCCAGAAGTGCCCTACTTCCTGCTAAAGCAACTACTTGTCTCTCATACCAACTCATAATTCTTTCTAGCATGTCGAAGGGTCAGATGCTGGCGTCCTCTCCTGCCCAGTTGGTGAATCTGGGAATTCTGAGACAATGTTACAATTGCCTCATGTACACGGACAACCCTCTCCTCCTCCCACGTAACACTAACACTTGTGAGAGATGCAGCTATTTAGCCAGACTGGAGGCTGAGCTCTCTCAACTCAGGACTGGCAAGACCAGGCAGGAGGAGAAGGCAACTACACACACCACAATACCAGTCTCACATAACTCAACCACACCACTGAATCAAACACATAAACACACTAAGACATATTCGGAGGCTCTGAGTAAAAATTACCTAAACAGCAGAGGCCTCCAAAGCAGACACCCAAGCAACTGCAAACTCAATACACCACACAAACAACACATAAACAACAAAATCAGTGTGCAAAGCAGTCACTGCCCTTAAGGCCAAATACAACACCAAACATACTTGTCATAGGTGACTCCATAGTCAGACACACTGACGTCCCGCTCACCAGACTGAGTAAGGAGAAGGTCACAGTAAGCTGCCTGTCGGGCGCTAGAATCCGCCACATAGCGCAAGCACTCAGGTCTCTCAACAGCAGGTACAAGTACGACTCAGTCATTGTCCACGCTTGTGTCAACGACCTGAGATATACCTCCATGGACTACATGAAAAGAGACATTGAGGAGCTCTCTGATTATGTAGCCCAGGCAGGTATGACCCTGACCTTGAGCAGTATCCTACCTTCACCTAGAATGATGCCACAATACAGTGATAAGATGATCAGCTTTAATAATTGGCTTAAATTCTGGTGTCATTCAAAGGGGATCCAATGTCTGTCTGCCTGGGATGACATGCTGGACAAGCCACGCTGCTTCGCAAGGGACGGCTTGCACCTGTCACCCCTAGGCTTCCAGATATTGGCAAAGGCTCTTGCCACCACCATAGTGCCTTTTTTAGGCAAGGCTCAAATTCTAAACCTACCACCCTAGAACACAAAAAGGAAAAAACTAAGGGTAATGCTGCTCAATGCCAGAAGTCTCAATGTCAAGATGCTGCCTTTTCGAGGCCCTTCTCAGTATGGAGAACATCGATGTCAGTGCTGTGACAGAAACCTGGTTCAAGGCTCCTGAGAGCACCCCAGCACTATCAGGTTTCACCTCATATCATGCGTTCCGGCCCCAAAATCCAGACAACACCAAGAAAGGAGGGTGTCCATATTCATAAGGACACCCACACCTCAAGGTTGGTGGCAACGCCGATGCATCGGAGACCATCCAGGTGCAATTAACCATAGGCAAGACTGCTCTGCAATTTGTAGCATGTTACAGGCCACCCTCTCAAACTCAGGAACCTCACATGGCCTTCCTGAAAACATTGGAGGATAAATGTATCTCAAACACCATCATACTAGGTGACTTCAACTACCCTAATATAGACTGGGAACACTACTCAAGCCCAAACACTCTAGCCCAAAGGTTCCTGGAGTTCATAAACTCAAATGCCATGGAACAACTAGTCACCATCCCCACAAGAGGAGAAAACATACTTGATCTCATCATCACGAACATGGGATCACAATGTTCAAAACCGGAAGTATACCCCTCACTGGTGAGATCAGATCATAAACTAATCTCGCTGGAGGTCCTCATCCGCCCCACCTGAAATAAAAAGACCACAGTAAAAAACTTCTCAAAAGCCGACTTCACACTTCTAAAAACTAGTGTGGTCTCCTTTAAGGCCCCTGAGCCAGTGGTAAACATTACTCAAACCGCTGAATCACTTACAAATGCCTTCTACCAGCACCTACAGGACTGCATGGATCAGGCAATCCCAAACAAAACAAAGACTCTTTGTACCAAAGGCAAGCGTCCAGTCTGGTGGACCCCAGCCATAAACAAGCTCTACAACAAAAGGAGGAAGCTACTACAAGATAGAGCAAAATCCTTGAAAGGTAAGACACCTTTGATCATTATAAGTAAAAACTAAGAGCTCTCATAAAATCATCCAAGGCAAATTTTGAGAGAAAAATCGCCAAGGACTCAAAGACAATCATAAGGCCTTCTTTAGCTATGTTAGAAACCTAGGAGGAAACTCCCAGATATGCTCAGAATTAGTTCAAAATGATGTGAAGATTACTGAACCTACACACATTGCCAACATACTGGCTGACAGGTTCAGTGCAAACTCCCCAAAAGGAGAGATATCTATACCAGAGGATTGTAGCCCCCAAACATCTCCAACGCCCAGGTGAGAACTGCTCTCTCCAAAGCAAAAACACAGCATCCATGGGACTGGATGGTGTCCCCGGCTGTGTGCTCCATGAACTCAATGAGGAATTAAACCCGCAGTTAGGACAGCTGTTTAATCTTAGCCTCACCTCAGGATATGTACCCAAGGAGTGGCGCCGCACGGCGACTGTGGTCCCACTTCACAAGGCGGTGTCTCCACCGACCCTGGAAATTACCGTCCCATTAGCTTGACAAGCCTTATCTGCAAAGCCATGGAGAGGATCATAATGGAACTCATAAATAAAGACATAGGGAACTTGCAGACTTTGGATCCAACCCAGTTTGGCTTTGTCAAAGGCAGATCATGCCTTTTAAACTTGGTTGACTTTTTCGAGACAGTCACCAAGGCCATTGATGAGGAAAGGCAGTCCATACAGCCTACCTTGACCTGGCAAAGGCCTTGACACAATACCCCACTCAGGTATCATCGAAAAACTCATCAGCTTGAATGTAAACCCATACATCACAAGATGGGTTGCAAACTGGCTAAGTGACAGAACCCACAGGGTCAGAGTTGCTGGAGCCATGTCAGACTCAAAGCCTGTCACAAGTGGTGTCCCACAGGGCTCAGTCCTGGGTCCACTCTTGTTCGGCATCTACTTTTCTGAAGTAAAAGCAAGCGAGGAGGGTTATGGCTGACAAAGTTTGCAGATGACTACAAACTGGGCCATAGTCGAAAACACATCTGACACAGATATCCTTCAGAAGGGCCTCACAGAAACGGATAACTGGTGCCAGAGCCATGGCCTAAAGTTAAATGCCAAGAAATGCATAGTCATACCCTTCGGGAAAAACAAGGTTACCCCTAGCTACCATATAGGTGGCAATCCACTGAGCACAGAAGAAGTCATCAGGGATCTGGGGACCCAGGTTGACAGTAGCCTTTCATTTGACACTCATGTTTCTAAAGTAGTTAGGAAAACCTTCTACATTGCCCACCTGATCATGAAGGGATTCACATCTAGATCAAGGGAGGTCATCGTCCCCCCTGTACTCATCACTCATTAGACCTATGATTGAGTACAATGCCCCATTCGGAATGTATCTGACCCGACACCTGCAGCAGCTGGAAAGGCCCCAAAAGTTCCTCACCAAAAGGATAAAGGGTCTCAAAAATATGTCTTATGCTGCCCGACTGAAAGAACTCCAGCTCTATTCAGTCTCATACCGCTTGCTCAGAGGTGACCTGTGCCTGACATATAAGGCCATGCCAAACCCTGATTTGATGAATATGCTTCACCTCAGAAAATCTAGATCCCTCAGAACCACAAGGGCGGAGACT
Source organism: Protopterus annectens (assembly GCF_019279795.1). Classification (NCBI taxonomy): domain Eukaryota; kingdom Metazoa; phylum Chordata; order Ceratodontiformes; family Protopteridae; genus Protopterus; species Protopterus annectens. The sequence goes on from NC_056743.1 coordinate 1,164,921,276, forward strand.
TAAACCTTGACATGGTTATTAATAGAACATGCTGGAGGGACAGATTCATCACCCAGAGACTCCCTATGCTGTGGAACAAAATCCCGGTACATGTGAGGCAGAGCACCTCGCTGGCCTTGTTCAAGAGGAATCTTGACCAATGGATGGGAGATCGCAGATATACCCCAGGGATTACTTCAGTGTCACTGCTTGACAGAGGCACAGCAAAATAATAGGCATAGTTTTATTCAAACTAAAGGGGTGGCGAAAGCCAAATAACTATGGGCTAGGCTTATAAATGCCCTTGGGCAGATAGCCTAGTATGAACCTATGAACCTATAATCTAATATGAAAAAAGGAGGCAGCAATCACCAGAATAATTTTTAAAGTGCAAAAATCAAACTATTATCATGACATAGAGTTAGACAGTTCTACAGGTACAAAGAGTTGACTAAGGATACAGAGAGAGACGATGAGAGAGATTTAAATGGTTATGTCAAAATACAGATATGGGGGAGCATTCTGATGAGAATTCTAAATGTTTTTCCAAGATAAAAAATGAAAGCCTCAAAAATGGAGAATTGTAAGCATCAGGTAGGAGTTCAAAAGAAGAAATATAACAATAGGAAAGGTTTCACTGTGGTAGTTAAAGATGACAAAACCATACCTGGTCAGCATTTTAAACCATCTGTGTCATTGTAAGGCAAAAACCTCAAATAACAACATTAGACAACAGAAAAATGTAAGTAAAGAAATAGTGAACTACTACAAACTGAAAATTTTATAAAGCAAAGAGTTGATGTAGCATAAGTGCTGCACAGCAGGAACTAGACTAACAGAACTAAAGAGAAGAGATCACTCACAGAGAGGCAGTTACTCTTAAACAGACGGTGTGAAAAATAAAGAAGGAAATAAAAAAAGGAGGTAGTACATATTGAGAGTTGAAAATACATGAATAAAGCCCTAATGATATTCCTTCTGAGCCAAAATAAAGTAACTTTAAACAGAAGAAAAAATGTCCTATGCAGATGGGGGAGGATCACGTCAACATGAATAATGTAGAAATAGTAATTGACCTTAAAGAATATTGGCATGATTTGCCTTTTATAGGTGAAGAGTTAGACCCTGAGACCTCAGTGCCTGCACTGGGAGGAGAGGCGGCAGTATCTTCAACTTACAACATACTGACCTTCAGGAAACTCCAGAGCTATCTGAACATCAGATAAGGCACTTAAAGTTTAAAAAAAAAAAAGATCCAATGGGAAGACAACCCTTGGAGCAAAGCAATAGAACATATGGCTTGAATTGTAAGGGAAGAAGCCAAACAAGGTGTTCAGTCTTGTTACTCATACATTTTTGTTTTTTTACAAAATGACTCAGACAAGAGAGGTAGAAAGGAAGTAGAGTGCCAGCTGTCAGTACCCAAGGTTTTCAAAAATAAAGTGATTAGATCAGCACAAAGATAAGTACCTATGAATGAATATAACTAAAGCACAGAGACTAGCAGAGTTTAACTGGGCAGGAATAGTGACAATTTATTTATTGAATCTGATTACTGGGAAAGTCCAGCTGGGTAGGAGTCGATTTTCAGAGGAGGTCCAGGGAGAAAAGATCCATACTATTACAAAATATTTTAAGAATAATAATTTTACATCTTTAAAAATAATACAACAAACAAGTACAGTTTGAGTAATTATACCAAATAAAACATTGGTTAAGAGTAGATACATGTTATATGACTATAATTTAATACTTAGAGAAAATGTAATCATGTTATATAGAAATTAAAGGTAAGTTAGTATAATACAAACAGGAATTACAATACAAAGTAACAGAAAAGCAGGCTTATGGTATACTCAGAGAGAAAGCCAGGGAAGAGAAACTGATAGAAATAAGGAAGTGAGTGAAGAAGGAAGAGCAAATAAATGTAAGTTATGAATAGGCATATGTCCACATTTAAGGATTATAGTTTATCCTGGTGTTGAGCAAGAATAGAGCCAGGTTTTGATTTTTGTGATGCCTAGAGGTTAGTAAGGATGGGAGCTCCATAAAGAAGTGTGGCGAGGAGATAAGTAGTGGCAAGCGTAACTTTAATTGCATTAATGAAAAATTGTTGGCTCTATAAAGCATCCCTAGTTGTTGATGAGTTTTTCTTATACACTTTTGTATATGCAGGTTGAACTTAAGATTATCATCTACTGCCATTGCTAATAATTGTCTATGAAAAGTGAATTCAGTTGCTGTATTATCAAGAGAGAAATTATTTTTAAATTCTGTTTTTTTTCATGAGAATGGGTTTGGGGGAATATAATATTTGTTTTTTTTATTATTTTTTTTAGAGTTGAGCATGAGTTGTGAGTTACAAAGCCATGTTTCAGTTACTGTTAAAAATTCCTGAGTTATGTTTTGAAGTTATGCCACATCGTCAGATGTGCAAGTGAGCACAGAGTCATCTATGTACCGTATTCAGGAATTATTGCTAAATTCACCAAACTAGGCATCAACCCCTATATTGTTAGGTGGGTTGCAAATTGGCTCATAGACAGAATCCACTGTGTGAAAGCAGCGCACTCCAAGTCAGACTGCCAACCAGTCATGAGTGGAGTCCCACAAGGATCAGTCCTGGGTCCTCTCCTGTTTGGCATCTGCTTTTCAGAAGTCCAGGCCAACACGGAGGGACTCTGGCTGACCAAGTTTGCAGACAACTGCAAGCTGGGAGCCATTATTAACTCCCCAAGTGATGCAGACATCCTACAGAAAGGCACGGCCTTAAGCTTAATGGCAAAAAATGTGTCATTATCCCCTTTGGGAAAAACTCATTTCCCACTAATTACCACGTTAATGGGAGCCCACTAAACACTGAAGGAGTTATAAGAGATCTGAGGACACAGGTTGACAGCGACCTCGCCTTCAACCACCACATTGCCTCTGTGGTCAGAAAGCCCTTCTATGTGGCACATCTCATTACCAAGGACTTTGCATCCAGGAAGAAAGAGGTCATCATTTTTCTCTACTCTTCCCTCATTAGACCAGCCATAGAGTATAATGCCCCGTTTGGAATGTACCTCACTAGACACCTGCAACGGCCAGAGAGGCCACAAAAGTACCTCACAAAGAGGATCCTAGGCCTTAAACACATGTCCTACATGGACAGACTCAAAAAACTCCAGTTATTATCTGTCCATATTGTCTACTAACAGGCGATCTCTGCTTGACTTACAAAGCCATGTCTGACCCAGCTCTGATAGAAATGCTACATCTAAAGAAATCCCAATCTCTCCACACCACATGCTCCAGACACCTCAACCTCATTACCACAATCAACAGAACATGCTGGAGGGACAGGTTCATAACACAGAGACTGCCCATGCTCTGGAATGTACTTTCCATACATGTCAAGCAGAGCACCTCACTGGCTCTCTTCAAGAGAAATCTTGGTGAGTGGATGGGAAATAGAAAGTTCACCCCAGGGATCACTCCAGTGGCTCTACTTGATAGAGACACTGGGAACTGATGTCGGGTGGTACAATGCCAGGATACTTCTATGGGCTAGGCTTGTAAAGGCTCCAGTGCTATTAGCCTGGTACACACCTATGAACCTATGGCCCTATTAGTGAAACTTGTGTGGCTATGTGGAAGTTGTTGGTGAGAATGTTACAGAACAGGGAACCAAGGATAGAGCCTTGTGGTCTACCAGTGGTGACTGGAAAGTATGGAGACTGGGTGGATTGTCATTTTTCTGACTGATACTTATTGGATAGATAGCTTTTGAACCATAGAAAGATGGGCTGGGAGATACCCAGTGAGGACATTTTAAGTAGAAACTTGGTTTGACAAACTGTGTTGAAGGCTTTAGACAAATCTAAAAATAAGGAGGAGCCTAGTTTGCCATTATCTCTAGTTTTACTGTCAGTATCTATATAGGTTAGAAGTTCAGTGTTAATACTATGGGAAGGAAGGAAGCTATGTTGTGCGCTGAATAGGAGTTCTTCCTACAGGAACTAGTTTAGCAATTGCTTTTTACTACATTTTCAAGGATTTTGGATTTGGGGGATAAAATTGCTACAGGTCTAAAGTTTGTAATTTCTGGTGAATTTCTTCCTTTGTGCAGAGGGATAATGTGAGACTTTCCAAAGAAGGGGAATGTGGGATTCCTGGATTAAACTAGTTTTAAAGATTAAGACAAAGCAGGCAATGATATCACCTGCTATTTTAAGGTATTCACTTGAAAGGTCATCAGCTGAAGTAGAGTATGGTTTGAGTTTGTTTAAGAGTAGTTTTATATAGGATGTGTGTACAGATTTGAAGGTGAAAGTAGATGTGGTGATCCATGACTGTTGGACAGGGTTAGGATTAGATGTTAGGGCATTTTTGGTTGGATATGCTATACTATCTATGAAAGAAGAGTTGAATAGGTTAGCAGTTTCAAGTGATGTGTGTAGGGAAAGGGATTAGGGTTGAATTTGTGGCCAGGATGCAAGATTTCTTTAATGGCTGTCCAGAATTTTTGGGGGTTGTGTTTACTATTATTCTAAAAGTTATTAAAATATATTATTTTGTCTTCTTTAATTTGATTTTTAGTATGATTGAGAAGCATTCTGAAGTTTTCAAGATATTGTAGTGTTTTATATTTTTGCCTTTCTTTCCATGCTTTTTCTCTATCTTGCATCAATATTTTACTGTGTTTGGATAGTCAATTTGCATTATTTGTTTTTAGTCTCTTCCTTCTAGGAGGTACAAGGCTATTTAGGATATTCAGGAAAATTGTGATGAATTCATTTACAGCATCATGTAAGGCAAGGATTTTTAGGAAGTTCCAGCTAACAGAAGATAGGTTAATAATGAACATTTCTGTGTTAAACTTGGAAAAGTTGAGTGTTGTTTTATAAATAAGCTGTTTAAGTGGAAGTGTGAGATATCTGGTTATATAGATTAGGAGATGATCACTGAGACAGTCAGACATTGTACCTGAGGGGGTGTGTTTGCTAGAGCCCAATACTAGGATCCAGTCTAATAGGGAATTTGATGGCTTGCTATAAATTTCTGGGCCATTTAATTACTTGTGTAAAACCAAATACATTCACATTAGATGTAGGGGAGTTAGAGTTTATGGCCAGACAACTGACATTCACATCTCTCAGTTGAATTATTTCTTGTGGAATCGTTATGGATATCCAATGTAGGATATCTTCCATTATAGCTATATTGTCATCAGGAGGGCTGTAAAGAACAGTAATACATATCTGGCATTGCATACTTGGGCACGGGCTCAACATACATAAAGCTTATGTGATTTGAATGAAAATGGTACAAATACAGCGCACTTCCAAGGTCTATTCATTGTTCTACACAGTCCTAGAACATATAAAACATAATAACATATGACACATACTTGCATTGTGAGGAAGCTGGTCACTGAGTGAAAGAGGAGAGAATAATGAGGGGATATTTAGCAGAACATTCTACTACAGTGACCCTCATGACCTCAGGTCAAAGAATAACAGGGAGTAATATGTTTATTAACCAATCAGAAGCAATTACCGGAGTGATACTAAGTAGAAAAGGCTTTCTTTCATTTTCTGAATGCAGAAATCTGTTAGGCAGGAAGACTAATATAGTGTAATCTATTGGTCAAGAGAAAGGACAGTGGCCAACTTAGTAAGTGGTCCTTAGAGTGAAAGGACAACTCAGTTGGGGGAGGGAAAGTTAAAAACTAATTTCCAACACAGGCAGGCACATATCTGACTAAAAGTTAATACACAGCAAGTTTCCTCAAATTAAATTTGTTTACATTGAACAAAGACAAAATTCCAATGAAATGTTTAGGAGATGGCTGTTGTAGCAGAGCTTCATCAGTATCTAGGTCGATGTGGTAACCCCAGTCTATAGTACAAAGACAAACTTCTCAGTGAAAGAGTTGGCCCTTGCAGTAGAGCTTCAGCAGTATCTGGGTCAATGTAGTGATCCCAGGATCTGCACTGTGTGGACGTTGGTGACTGAGTCAAATTGAAAACTTTTGGCTGGATGCCCTGAATTCCAGAAGACAGATGGACACCCAGACTTTAAAAATCATCTGAGTCCAAAGCCTACCACAGAGGTGCTATTTGAACATGCAGTCATTGGTAAACTCCTGCAATGGATTTCAATATATTTTAGTTATTTTTGACTTTGCAAATATGTATCCTGAAACCATCCCACTATGAAAGACTACTGCTAAAGCTATAGGTAAGTAGCTATTCTTATTATCTTCCAGAGTAGAGATAGCTAAGTAAATATTCACTAATCAAGGAACTCCAGCAATGTCCATAACAGTGCATCAACCGTTCCACTGCTTTATGTTAAAAACATCAATGTACTATCCCAATAGATGGATGGGTTAGTGTTGTGTTGTAACCAAGTGTTAACGTCCATGCTAAAAAAAGGTTATTGAGGAATTATTGTGGAAGATGGCAAAAAAGTGACACCAGTTAATACTATATGTTCTGCTTGCCATTACAGAAGTACGCCTAGCATCAACGAGGTTCAGCTCTTCAGAGTTATTATATGGCAGCCACTCTTGTGAACTACAGATACCTTTGAAGAAGATGAAATCCCATTTAAAACTGTTATAGAACACTATATATATACATATATATATATATATATATATATATATATATATATATATATATATATATATATATATATCAGCTTAAAGGATAGGCTGAAAGTGATGATGTTCTTAGTCCAGGAACACATGGAAAGAGCTCACACTATACAACAGGGAGAGCAGAGTAAGAATGTAAGGGCCAATGAAATTAAAGCTGGGGCCAAATGTTAGTTCTGGCCCCCTCAGCAGAAAACAGTTTTTTGCTTAAGTGACAGGATCCAATTGAACTAACAGAAAAACTAAATGGTGCAATCTACAGATTTAGGCAGGCTGGAAAGTGTAGACCAGAACAAATGTACCATTTTTAATGTTCTAAAGCTATGGAAGGAGGTTCATACCTCTGTAGATAGTTTGCTGTGAGGAAAACAGACCTCAAAGCTACAGAAACTGGGAATAAGAGTTTCTGTTAAGAAACAAGACTGTGTTTTCAGAGCCACCAGGCAGAACAAACCTGGTTCAACACCATATTCAAACCTTTTCAGGAGACAGAGTTAACTTAAAATTGTGCAGAATACTGAAATAAAAAAAGGAAATTCTAAATGCATACAAGATGCTTAAATGGCAGTAATAGAACAGGTGAATATGAGTGGAACAGCCTTATAGCATTAGTCTCTAAACTTGATGGAACCATTAGATGTTGTAGTGATTTTGTGAAACTGAAAAAAATCTCAACATTTCATATTTATCCAATGGCTGTGGTAAAAGAATTCACAGAAAATTTGGGGAAGAAAAGATTACTGACAACACTGCTGGCATATCCTTCTAACAAATGAAGCTAAAGGAAAAAACAAATCTTTCAACATCCTGTCCTCCCTTTTGTGATGCATAGTGCCCTTGCAACCTTTTAGCAGCTCATGGTTTGAGTCTTAAAACCCCGAGGCCATTATGCTGACACCTGTTTGGATGATGTTATCATCCATTCCAAAGACCGAGACTTCTATCTGGCCATTGTACAAGCTATATTAAAAGTCTTAAAAAAGTTGGATTACATGTAATGTCACCAAGAGTAAAATAGGCAAAATGAAGGTTTAATGCCTATGATATGTATTTAGAAGAGGGATTGTTAAGGCCCAAAAAAGAAAAGATAGAGGCAGTGAACACTAGCCTATACCAGACACTAACAAAACGGTGTTCCTGAAATACGTTGGGTACTATTCTTCCATTTGTAACAGTAGAATGTCCCTCAAAGAAGGGGAGGGTGACCCTCAAAGTAAAGTGGAGAGTTGACGTCGACACTGCTTTCAAGCAGCTAAAGAAATACTATGTTCAGATCCTGGGATAGCAGCTGCTGATTTTACTCATCTATTTATAGCCTATACTGACACAACAAAAGTAGGGTTTGTCAAACTGCTATCAAAAACTTTGATGGGAAGAAAAATGCAATATATTTCCTAAATTGTGAACTAAGCAATGTAGAGGCTAAGTATTCTGCAGCAGAAAGAAAATCTATCCATCCATTTGTCCATCCATCCATCTATCTATCTATAACCCCTTTTCCCATTTTTTCCGCAAGGAGTTGGAGTGTCACTTTAACAATGACTATCATCCAGATCCAAGGTTCACACCACTGGGTGGCTAGCCCTACCACAGTTGATCTTCTATATCACATGCTCGCATGCATGCACACACACCCACACCTATGGCCAGTTTAGAGTGCCAAATTTACCTGCTACATGTCTTAAGATTGTGAGAAGAATCTGGAGCACCCAGAGGAAACCCATCTGAACACTGGGAGGACATAAATGCCTAGCAATTAAGCGGGTACTTAACTTCCTAAAATACTATTTAATAGCAGACCGTACCCCATTTTATGGTTCCATCCGCAACAAGCTCTGCACACAAAATTGTGCAGATGGGCCTTGTCTTTGCAGCCATTCAAATGTAAAGTTTTTCATTTGCAAGGCTTGATCGAGCCCAGTGTGTCTAACCTATCTAGGATATAAAGGCCATCCAATGGGCAGAAACCCAATGGTTTAAAGCTGTCAGGAGCAGCTGTAGCATAACATGGTGGATCCCATCAAATGGTAAAGCACAAATGACCCAAAGGTGTGAAAAATTGGAGGCAAGTAACATAAATAACACATGTACAGTGGATCATAGACAAATGGATACTGTTGCTTTAATTTATGGTGTATCTTTACCTTATTTGAACAAGTTCCTTTAAGAGCAGATAGAAATAATTTGTTATATTAGCAGGAGCTAGTTTACTTAATGAAGCTATTAAAGCATATAAAAGGGGGATGAAGAATGCCCCTACATAGTTTTGTTGTTGTTTTGTGAAGGGGGATATGATGTCTAGAACAGCAGCTGTGGGGAAATAGAAAAAGACACCAGGAATAAACTGGAATTTATTCCTGATAAAAGTCTTCAGCGTACTTCCCATACATGTCAAGCAGAGCACCTCACTGGCCCTCTTCAAGAGAAATCTTGGTGAGTGGATGGGAAATAGAAAGTTCACCCCAGGGATCACTCCAGTGGCTCTACTTGATAGAGACACTGGGAACTGATGTCGGGTGGCACAATGCCAGGATACTTCTATGGGCTAGGCTTGTAAAGGCTCCAGCGCTATTAGCCTGGTACACACCTATGAACCTATGGCCCTATTAGTGAGACTTGTGTGGCTATGTGGAAGTTGTTGGTGAGAATGTTACAGAACAGGGTACCAAGGATTGAGCCTTGTGGTCTACCAGTGGTGATTGGAAAGTATGGAGACTGGGTGGATTGTCATTTTTCTGACCGATACTTATTGGATAGGTAGCTTTTGAACCATAGAAAGATGGGCTGGGAGATACCCAGTGAGGACATTTTAAGTAGAAACTTGGTTTGACAAACTGTGTTGAAGGCTTTAGACAAATCTAAAAATAAGGAGGAGCCTAGTTTGCCATTATCTGTAGTTTTACTGTCAGTATCTATATAGGTTAGAAGTTCAGTGTTAATACTATGGGAAGGAAGGAAGCTATGTTGTGCACTGAATAGGAGTTCTTCCTACAGGAACTAGTTTAGCAATTGCTTTTTACCACATTTTCAAGTATTTTGGATTTGGGGGATAAAATTGCTACAGGTCTAAAGTTTGTAATTTCTGGTGAATTTCTTCCTTTGTGCAGAGGGATAATGTGAGACTTTCCAGAGAAGAAGAATGTGGGATTCCTGGATTAAACTAGTTTTAAAGATTAAGACAAAGCAGGCAATGATATCACCTGCTATTTTAAGGTATTCACTTGAAAGGTCATCAGCTGAAGTAGAGTATGGTTTGAGTTTGTTTAAGAGTAGTTTTATATAGGATGTGTGTACAGGTTTGAAGGTGAAAGTAGATGTGGTGATCCATGACTGTTGGACAGGGTTAGGATTAGATGTTAGGGCATTTTTGGTTGGATATGCTATACCATCTATGAAAGAAGAGTTGAATAGGTTAGCAGTTTCAAGTGATGTGTGTAGGGAAAGGGATTAGGGTTGAATTTGTGGCCGGGATGCAAGATTTCTTTAATGGCTGTCCAGAATTTTTGGGGGTTGTGTTTACTTTTATTCTAAAAGTTATTAAAATATATTCTTTTGTCTTCTTTAATTTGATTTTTAGTATGATTGAGAAGCATTCTGAAGTTTTCAAGATATTGTAGTGTTTTATATTTTTACCTTTCTTTCCATGCTTTTTCTCTATCTTGCATCAATATTTTACTGTGTTTGGATAGTCAATTTGCATTATTTGTTTTTAGTCTCTTCCTTCTAGGAGGTACAAGGCTATTTAGGATATTCAGGAAAATTGTGATGAATTCATTTACAGCATCATGTAAGGCAAGGATTTTTAGGAAGTTCCAGCTAACAGAAGATAGGTTAATAATGAACATTTCTGTGTTAAACTTGGAAAAGTTGAGTGTTGTTTTATAAATAAGCTGTTTAAGTGGAAGTGTGAGATATCTGGTTATATAGATTGGGAGATGATCACTGAGACAGTCAGACATTGTACCTGAGGGGGTGTGTTTGCTAGAGCCCAATACTAGGATCCAGTCTAATAGGGAATTTGATGGCTTGCTATAAATTTGTGGGCAATTTAATTACTTGTGTAAAACCAAATACATTCACATTAGATGTAGGGGAGTTAGAGTTTATGGCCAGACAACTGACATTCACATCTCTCAGTTGAATTATTTCTTGTGGAATCGTTATGGATATCCAATGTAGGATATCTTCCATTATAGCTATATTGTCATCAGGAGGGCTGTAAAGAACAGTAATACATATTTGGCATTGCATACTTGGGCACGGGCTCAACATACATAAAGCTTATGTGATTTGAATGAAAATGGTACAAATACAGCGCACTTCCAAGGTCTATTCATTGTTCTACACAATCCTAGAACATATAAAATGTAATAACATATGACACATACTTGCATTGTGAGGAAGCTGGTCACTGAGTGAAAGAGGAGAGAATAATGAGGGGATATTTAGCAGAACATTCTACTACAGTGACCCTCATGACCTCAGGTCAAAGAATAACAGGGAGTAATATGTTTATTAACCAATCAGAAGCAATTAGCGGAGTGATACTAAGTAGAAAAGGCTTTCTTTCATTTTCTGAATGCAGAAATCTGTTAGGCAGGAAGACTAATATAGTGTAATCTATTGGTCAAGAGAAAGGACAGTGGCCAACTTAGTAAGTGGTCCTTAGAGTGAAAGGACAACTCATTTGGGGGAGGGAAAGTTAAAAACTAATTTCCAACACAGGCAGGCACATATCTGACTAAAAGTTAATACACAGCAAGTTTCTTCAAATTAAATTTGTTTACTTTGAACAAAAACAAAATTCCAATGAAATGTTTAGGAGATGGCTGTTGTAGCAGAGCTTCATCAGTATCTAGGTCGATGTGGTAACCCCAGTCTATAGTACAAAGACAAACTTCTCGTTGAAAGAGTTGGCCCTTGCAGTAGAGCTTCAGCAGTATCTGGGTCAATGCAGTGATCCCAGGATCTACACTGTGAGGACGTTGGTGACTGAGTCAAATTGAAAACTTTTGGCTGGATGCCCTGAATTCCAGAAGACAGATGGACACCCAGGCTTTAAAAATCATCTGAGTCCAAAGCCTACCACAGAGGTGCTATTTGAACATGCAGTCATTGGTAAACTCCTGCAATGGATTTCAATATATTTTAGTTATTTTTGACTTTGCAGATATGTATCCTGAAACCATCCCACTATGAAAGACTACTGCTAAAGCTATAGGTAAGTAGCTATTCTTATTAACTTCCAGAGTAGAGATAGCTAAGTAAATATTCACTAATCAAGGAACTCCAGCAATGTCCATAACAGTGCATCAACCGTTCCACTGCTTTATGTTAAAAACATCAATGTACTATCCCAATAGATGGATGGGTTAGTGTTGTGTTGTAACTAAGTGTTAACGTCCATGCTAAAAAAAGGTTATTGAGGAATTATTGAGGAAGATGGCAAAAAAGTGACACCAGTTAATACTATATGTTCTGCTTGCCATTACAGAAGTACGCCTGGCATCAACGAGGTTCAGCTCTTCAGAGTTATTATATGGCAGCCACTCTTGTGAACTACAGATACCTTTGAAGAAGATGAAATCCTATTTAAAACTGTTATAGAACACTATATATATATATCAGCTTAAAGGATAGGCTGAAAGTGATGATGTCCTTAGTCCAGGAACACATGGACATGGAAAGAGCTCACACTATACAACAGGGAGAGCAGAGTAAGAATGTAAGGGCCAATGAAATGAAAGCTGGGGCCAAATGTTAGTTCTGGCCCCCTCAGCAGAAAACAGTTTTTTGCTTTAAGTGACAGGATCCAATTGAACTAACAGAAAAACTAAATGGTGCAATCTACAGATTTAGGCAGGCTGGAAAGTGTAGACCAGAACAAATGTACCATTTTTAATGTTCTAAAGCTATGGAAGGAGGTTCATACCTCTGTAGATAGTTTGCTGTGAGGAAAACAGACCTCAAAGCTACAGAAACTGGGAATAAGAGTTTCTGTTAAGAAACAAGGCTGTGTTTTCAGAGCCACCAGGCAGAACAAACCTGGTTCAACACCATATTCAAACCTTTTCAGGAGACAGAGTTAACTTAAAATTGTGCAGAATACTGAAGTAAAAAAAGGAAATTCTAAATGCATACAAGATGCTTAAATGGCAGTAATAGAACAGGTGAATATGAGTGGAACAGCCTTATAGCATTAGTCTCTAAACTTGATGGAATCATTAGATGTTGTAGTGATTTTGTGAAACTGAAAAAAATCTCAACATTTCATATTTATCCAATGGCTGTGGTAAAAGAATTCACAGAAAATTTGGGAAAGAAAAGATTACTGACAACACTGCTGGCATATCCTTCTAACAAATGAAGCTAAAGGAAAAAACAAATCTTTCAACATCCTGTCCTCCCTTTTGTGATGCATAGTGCCCTTGCAACCTTTTAGCAGCTCATGGATTGAGTCTTAAAACCCCGAGGCCATTATGCTGACACCTGTTTGGATGATGTTATCATCCATTCCAAAGACCGAGACTTCTATCTGGCCATTGTACAAGCTATATTAAAAGTCTTAAAAAAGTTGGATTACCTGTAATGTTACCAAGAGTATAATAGGCAAAATGAAGGTTTAATGCCTATGATATGTATTTAGAAGAGGGATTGTTAAGGCCCAAAAAAGAAAAGATAGAGGCAGTGAACACTAGCCTATACCAGACACTAACAAAACGGTGATCCTGAGATACGTTGGGTACTATTCTTCCATTTGTAACAGTAGAATGTCCCTCAAAGAAGGGGAGGGTGATCCTCAAAGTAAAGTGGAGAGTTGAAGTCGACACTGCTTTCAAGCAGCTAAAGAAATACTATGTTCAGATCCTGGGATAGTAGCTGCTGATTTTACTCATCTATTTATAGCCTATACTGACACAACAAAAGTAGGGTTTGTCAAACTGCTATCAAAAACTTTGATGGGAAGAAAAATGCAATATATTTCCTAAATTGTGAACTAAGCAATGTAGAGGCTAAGTATTCTGCAGCAGAAAGAAAATCTATCCATCCATTTGTCCATCCATCCATCTATCTATCCATAACTCCTTTTCCCATTTTTGCGCATGGAGTTGGAGTGTCACTTTAACAATGACTATCATCCAGATCCAAGGTTCACACCACTGGGTGGCTAGCCCTACCACAGTTGATCTTCTATATCACATGCTCGCATGCATGCACACACACCCACACCTATGGCCAGTTTAGAGTGCCAAATTTACCTGCTACATGTCTTTAGATTGTGAGAAGAATCTGGAGCACTCAGAGGAAACCCATCTGAACACTGGGAGGACATGAATGCCTAGCAATTAAGCGGGTACTTAACTTCCTAAAATACTATTTAATAACAGACCGTACTCCATTTTATGGTTCCATCCGCAACAAGCTCTGCACACAAAATTGTGCAGATGGGCCTTGTCTTTGCAGCCATTCAAATGTAAAGTTTTTCATTTGCAAGGCTTGATCCAGCCCAGTGTGTCTAACCTATCTAGGATATAAAGGCCATCCAATGGGCAGAAAACCAATGGTTTAAAGCTGTCAGGAGCAGCTGTAGCATAACATGGTGGATCCCATCAAATGGTAAAGCACAAATGACCCAAAGGTGTGAAAAATTGGAGGCAAGTAACATAAATAACACATGTACAGTGGATCATAGACAAATGGATACTGTTGCTTTAATTTATGGTGTATCTTTACCTTATCTGAACAAGTTCCTTTAAGAGCAGATATAAATAATTTGTTGTATTAGCAGGAGCTAGTTTACTTAATGAAGCTATTAAAGCATATAAAAGGGGAATGAATAATGCCCCTACATAGTTTTGTTGTTGTTTTGTGAAGGGGGATATGACGTCTAGAACAGCAGCTGTGGGGAAATAGAAAAAGACACCAGGAATAAACTGGAATTTATTCCTGATAAAAAAGTCTTCAGCAAGTGTGAGAAAAAGAGAGGAAGGGATACACTTACTGAAACAGAGTCCAACATAGCAGTGCAGAACTGTTAAGAAAACACTAGTTGTAAAGTTATCACTAACTCTTAAGACTTTTATTTGACAGGAATCTACATTTTAAGTTCTTCTGTATAATAAACAATATTGTTTTCTTAGACTGGTTTCTCTGTTGTCATTAATTTCTTACTATATGTATAAAACACACATATTTAGATGCACATATGAATGGGTACTGATATGACTGATTAAACAGCTTTATGAAGCATTTAGCATATTTACATTATGAATCATAACATTACTAAATATTAAGTCAAGTGTAAATAGAATTTGTTCGTTGATGTTAACATGCTGAACTCTAACATCAGCAAGAATGCTACTAATTACACGATGAATGTCTGGCAACTGTGTTACTTGCTGATAAACATATTTATTTGTTCAGTTTGATTTTGACATCACAATACAGCAGATAAGGGAAAATTGTGTTGCCATTGGACCATGGCCTGTAGTTATATGTCCTCTTTCTGCACAAAGGCTATGGTACTGATGAAGGGTCAGTGCATTTGTGTGTTACTTGCACTACCCTTAATTGTAACATAATGTTGTGACAAATTATAATAAGAGTAAAATGTGGGGCTGCCTGGAGCCCATGGCTCCAGGGAGCCTAGGTGATGCTGCCACCAGCATATTTTGCTTTTTTTCTGCAATAATAGAAACAACAATTAAAAAACAACTCTGGCCAGGAATGCAGCACTACCTTACTTGCGATAATCAATGCGATAATTACTGGTACTGACATTACTTGTCGAGATATGCTTCCATATTTTCAAGAAGTAAATTATACTTGGAATAGTTTTGCTTGCCACACTGTCAGAGCCTCCAGATTTGATGTTACTCCCCAACCAGTAACAGTTTGATTGGCAGCTGAATCTAACACTGAGTGAGAATTTCTGCACAAAAGACTGATAAGGTAAACAAGTATTTGGGTCAAACACTGAAATTTCTATGAATATTTCCTTTAACTTACCTGTCCCACCTTTGATGATCCTTTTCTTATTCCTATTTTGTTTGAGACTGTAAAGGGAGTGAAAAAGAGCACTCCTTTCCAAAAATGAGTCACCCACAATGTGGGTAAATAAAACTCAAGGAGTGACTTCTTTAATTCTTAAGAATGTCATCATGTTACTGGGGAGGGAGAGGGGGTAGCATGTATTCCGTAGAACATCAGTTCAAAAGCCACCTATCACTCTCAGCTTCTTTGCTCAGGAATTCTAGACAAAATTACACCTAACGGTGGGTCAAAGGCCCAAAATCAAGAACTGTTTTTTTAATATTACTCAGTTCATTAAAAAATTAATAGAATAACATTTTTTTATTAACATGCATTTTCTGAGCAGTAAAAGGTATGAAAAGATTTCCTACAGGTGCTCATGTGCTAGTTGCTCATGGCACACTTGCTCGCTGCAGCTTGCTTGGAAAAGCAAGTGCTCAAATTTCTGCTAGCCTGATTGCCCATTTTTACATAGCCTTCCCAATACCCAACCCTATAAATGGGATAGTCCTACCAGAACACATATTTGTAACCCTAAAACTTCCACCCAATCCCAACCCAAATCAATACTCCCTTACCCTGAAACTACACTCCCATTTTATAACTCCAAACTTGCAGATCACTCCTTAAACCTAAAACTCCAACCCCCTCCCTAAACCTAAGTCACTTGATTGCTCATTAACCCTAAAAATCATCTAAAATCATCCTCCTGCTCCTTCTTCAAGGCTGTTGCACTTACCTTGCTTGAAGTTGAATAATTGCTCAGGTAAGCTGCAGCAGCTGCTTGCTTGAACTCACATTCGAATTTGGGTGCAAGCAGCAGCCTACGTGAGCTACTAGATGCTTGAACCCCCTGACCTTGAGATAGTGGTTTTGAGTCTTGGGCTTGCAGTTGAACCAGTATGAAACTCTGATGTCTGGTATTATTGACAGTTTATAATCTTCAGTAATTTACCAGAAAATCAAACATTTTTTATGAAATTCATGGCAAAAATATGGAGTCAAATCAGGGGCACCTGAGGAATAAAGCCTATATAAAGTTTAGTTTATTAGATTTATTTATTTTCATTTGTTAACTGGGGTAGTCTGAATGAACCAAAGCCATTTTTAGCAGGGGATCATGCAGAAAAAGATTGAAAAGAAAAGCAATAACATAAACTGATTTACAGATGTAGTACAGCAAAACTAAATAGCATATCAGTTACAGAAAATATAAGAGATAAAAGAGTTATAATTATAAACATGGAATATTTAAGGCATTTTTAATTATTGGTGTTATTGGGCAATACAAACAGTGCTACAAAGTGTCAAGGAGTTTAAGGAAATAGTGCAGACATTAAGTATTATTACTGGCAGCTGGGCAATTGCTAGGATTAAGACTTGCTTTGGAGTAGCTGAGGTATGCAGTGACATGTCCTCCCCTCCCCATCGCATACTCTGGACCCCACCCAGTTCGGGTTTGTGAAAGGCAGATCATGTCTCCTGAACCTGATTGATTTCTTTGAAGCAGTCACCAAAGCTGTAGATGAGGGTAAGGTGATTCACACAGCCTATCTTGACCTGGCCAAGGCTTTTGACACCATCCTCCATTCTGGAATTATAGATAAACTCACTAAATTAGGTATAAATCCTACGTCACAAAATGGGTTGCCAACTGGCTCACTGTCAGAACCCACATTGTAAAAGTTGCAGACTCCAAGTCTGACTTCAAACCAATGACAAGTGGAGTACCACAGGGTTCAGTCCTGGGTCATCTCCTGTTTGGTATCTACTTCTCTGAAGTACAGGCTAACACAGAAGGTCTCTGGCTAATGAAGTTCACAGATGACTGCAAACTAGGAGCCATAGTTAGAAGGGCCTCACTAAGACAGATGCCTGGTGCCAGAGCCATAGCCTCAAGCTCAATGCCAAAAGTGTATTATCATCTCCTTTTGTAAAAACTCTGTACCCATGAACTACCACATAGGCAGCAGTCTACTTAACATCAAAAGTGTGATAAGAGACCTTGGGACACAGGTGGACAGTAGTCTCTCCTTTGATAATCACATCGTCACAGTGGTCAGGAAATCCTTCTATGTGGCACACCTCATTGCGAAAGGGTTCTCATCCAGGAAAAAAGAGGAAATTGTTCCCCTCCTACTCATCACTCATTAGACCCATTATAGAGTACAGCACCCCTTTTGGTATGTACCTCACAAGACATCTACAGCAACTGGAAAAGCTGCAAAAATACCACACAAAGAGGATTACCAGCCTCAAACAGGCACCCTACATTGACTGTCTCAAAAAACTCCAGCTATACTCTGTAGCATATCGCCTACTCTGAGGTGATTTCTGCCTAACATACAAAGCTATGTCAAACACAGAGCTATTGGACATGCTCCACCTAAAGAAATCCCAATCCCCCCCAAGCTACATGCTCTAGGGACCTAAACCTTGTCACCACATTAAACAGAACATGCTGGAGGGATAGATTCCTGTCCCAGAGACTGCCCATATTCTGGAACAAGCTACCCATCTATATCAAACAAAGCTCCTCATTAGCACTCTTCAAGAAAAATCTTGATGAGTGGATGGGAAATAGGAAATTCACCCTGGGGATCACTTCTGTGGCTCTGCTCGACAAGGGCATAGGAAAATAACTTTCTTGGGTGGCGAAAGCCAGGGAACCTTGTTGGCTAGGCTTACTCAGGCCCTTGGGCCGATAGTCTAGTACCTACCTACGAACATATGAACCTATATGTGTTATCATAGGCATCAGATAATGCATTCAGCTTCATTAATTAATTTAAGTTAAATGTGTTCATCTAAGAATGATATGCAAGGTACAAGCCATATTGTATGATTGTAACATCTATAAGGGGAAGATGCATCCCCTAATGCCTTAAAATTTCTTTGCTGGGAAATAAATGCATGAAAAAGAAACCAAGTGGGTGCTACAGGGTGGCAGGCCCCCTTATAGATGTCACAGTAGTATAAGATAACAATAAAATATCTACTTGGGGGCCTGGGGATTGAAAACAGTCCAGGGCCTAATGACCTAGGGTACAATTACTATAGGTTCATAGGTTGGTACTAGGCTATTGGCCCTAGGGACTATATAAGCCTAGCCACAACATTTCCCTGGATATTTCTTCCCATAATATTTGCTTCCCTGGACCCCTGTCTAGCAGGGTGACTGACATGATCCCCGGGGTGAATTTCCTATCTCCCATCCAATCATCAAGGTTCCTTTTGAAGAGGGCCAAGGAGGCGCTCTGCTTGACATGTATGGGCTGTCTATTCCAGAGTATGGGGAGTCTCTGGGTCAGGAACCTATCCCTCCAGCATGTTTTGTTTATTGTGATGACAAGGTTTAGATCCCTAGAGCGTGTGGCTCTGAGGGATTGGGATTTCTTTAAGTGGAGCATGTCCAACAGCTCAGGGTTTGACATGGCCCTGTATGTTAAGCAGAGATCACCTCTGACTAGATGATATGCCACAGAGTATAGCTGGAGTTTTTTAGACGGTCAGCATATGGCATCTGCTTTAGGCCTGTGATTTTTTTAGTGAGGTATTTCTGTGGCCTTTCTAGCTGTTGCAGATGTCTTGTGAGGTACATACCAAATGGGGTGTTATACTCTATAATGGATCTAATGAGGGATGAGTACAGTGGGACAATGACCTCCTTTTTTCTGGATGAAAAGCCGTTAGTGATGACATGTGCCACATAGAAGGATTTCTTGACTGCTGTGGCGATATGGTTATCGAAGGTGAGACCACTGTCCACCTGAGTCCCTAAGTCTCTCATCACACTTTCGATGTTTAGTGTACTGCCACCTATGTGGTAATTCATGGGTACATGTTCTTTTTCCAAAGGGGATAACTATACATTTCTTGGCATTAAGCTTTATTAATGTTATTAATGTTTATTAATGTATTTTATTATTCTTTATTAATGTTATTAATGTTTATTAATGTATTTTATTATTCTTTTGTTGACCAGGTTATCCACTACTACATGAGGTGTTCTGGCAATACTGCTGATGAGGTCAGAACAGCCATGTGATGGTTGTGTCAGTCCCTGCAGACAGTATGTAGACACCTGGTGGTGCTATTCTGACATATAAGCAGTGTTGTCTGCAGTTCATCTATGGAGGAAAAGCTAGATAAGTTAACAACACTTATAAATTTCATGATACTGAATACAACAGAAATTAAATTGGTTTCTATATCTTACCAACATACAATTAAACTATTATCTGCTTATCCTGTGTATGCCAATAATGCTATGACCCTGCAAACACTGAGAACAACTGGAGAGAATAAAATTAATATATTTATGTACTGAAGATTTGAAAACAAACAAAGGCAAAATTGCTTATAGCTTATCATGACTGCATGGTATCTCCAAAATTGTTTGCCAGGAAAAACAACAAAGAAACTCCATATGAAGTGTGAAACAGAAAAAAACCATATTTGACACATCAAGATTTATGGAAGTAAAACTTATGTGCACATTCCAAAGGAAAAACAGACAAAATGGGGTCCATGTGCAAAGGGAGGTGTACTTGTGGGTTACAATGAGTCTCAAAAAGGATATGGAATTTTACATCCTGACACAAACAAGGTAACAGCAAAAGCATGATTGTTGATGAAAGTTATGTCTGTTCAAAGTTTCAGTCTGAGGAAAAATCCACACCTGCATCGCAAGAAAAACAACAGCAAAGCTACAAAGAAATAGAAATTATTGCAGACAATTCAAAAACAGATAAAGAAGATGTTGAACCAGAAGTGACTGCAGTCAGTGAATCAAGAAGAAGCAATAAAGGTATTCCAGCTAAACGTCTGTCTCATATGGCTCGCACAGCAGTTCAGGCTGAGCTGGGTTCATGGGAAAAGATGCAAAAACTACCACATGAGAAGCAAATGTGTATTAATGCTGCTGATGAAGAGATGACATCACTTGAACTCCAGACATGGACACTTTCAGAGCTACCTCAAGGTAAACGTAATCAGATGTAAATGATTTTTTTTAAATGAAATGTGACTCTGAAGGGAAAGTTTGTAGGTACAAGGCTGAGTTAGTTGCAAAAAGATACTCACAAAAATGTGGTGAAGACTATGATGCTACTTTTGCTCCAGTTGCCAAACAAAGTACTTTCAGAACACTGATGACACCAGTGGCTTTACAGAAAATGATTGTGAAACATCACAATATCAAACAGCTTTTCTTAATGGAGATATAGAAGAGGAAATATACATGTCACAGCTAGAAGGATCTGTGAAAGGTGGAGAACAGCATCTTGTTTGCAAACTGCAAAAATCCTTGTATGGTCTTAAACAAATGGCTAGAGCATGGAACTCAAAAGTAAACAAAGTTCAGCTAGATGAAGGATTCATGAGAAGTAAAGCTGATCCATGCCTATACTCTAAATGTATAGATGCTGAATGGATGTTTCTGTTAGTCTGTGTGGATGACTTGATTATTGCTTACAAATGGAATGATGAAATTGAAAACTTATTAACAGTACCCAATTACTACTTTGAGACTAAAGATCTTGGTAAGGTGACATACTACCTAGGAATTAACATATTGGCAGGAGGAGGATGGTACTTTTCTGTTGAACCAGACTGGAGAAACTGATTCAGTTCTTCAACAGTTCAACATGGCTGAGGCTAAAGGAGCGAGTATGCCCATGGACATAGCTTATCCAAAGTTGGAAGGAGAGGAAGATCTCCTACCATCTAATGAGCAGTACAGACAAGCAGTGGGGTACTACTATACATTGTAACCAACAAACACTTAACACTCCCCCACTCATTATTGGATGGGGACATTCATCCCAACCCTGGCCCAAACTATCCCCTTACTACTGCAAACAGCAACCAAGACAAAACTAGGACCCTATCACCTACCAAACCTTCCAACTCACTCTCTATAGCACATCTTAATATACTTAGTATTTGCAATAGAATTGCTCAAGTTCATGCCCTCCTACATATCCGCCTATTTGACATCCTATGTTTATCAGAAACATGACTAAAACCTACCATTAAAGACAATTAAATCACCCCACCTGGTTACAATATCATTAGACTTGACCGTACTGCCAAAAAGGGAGGTGGGGTAGCAATCCTCTATAAAGCAGAGCTACAAGTCAGCACTATAAATCTTAACCTACCTTTGGACAATAGTGCAGAAATAATTATCTCCAACCTTCAGGTCAACACATGTGAAGCCATAAATATCATCTGTATATATCTTCCCCCAGGAAATAACATAAATACACTTGAGTATATCCTTAACTGGCTTTCTATTAATCTCCCACAAGAAACCATAGTCCTAGGGGACTTTAATATTGATTGGAATTCCTGTACTAGTACAAACCCTACCACCCATATTAACCTATATGGCTTCTCACAACTTATTAACTGCCCTACCAGAACTAATAGACTCTACAACAAAGAAAGTACCTTGGACTGGATACTTACTAATACTCCTCATCAAACCTACATAGCAGGAACCCTTCCAGATGACCTAAGTGACCATTCACTAACTTATATTACCAGACATAAAAACCAACCTAACTTTCCCTAACACATTCAGAACAGTACGCTCAAAAAAGCAATTTAACGCAGAACTTTTCCAAACAGAACTCAAACAATGTAATTGGTCACCATTAAAATCTCTCCCTCTAAATGAAGCAGTAGAATACTTCAGTTCCACATTCTTAACCATCCTTGACCACCACTCATCAACTCGCTCTATTAAAACCAAAGCTAAACCAGCCCCTTGGCTCTCTAACAATACTAGACAAAAAAAATCCTTCTCAGAAACAAATCCTGGGCAAAATGGTGTACTACTAAGAATCCAATATAGAGAACATAGAAACATTACAAAAAAAGCCATCCTGCTAGACAAAAAGAACTTTTATCTCCAATTACAGAAAACCCCTCACAAAGAACCTAGAAAATTTTGGACTAGTATTAACAATTTCCTTTTCCCAGGCCAATCGATCACACCCAAACCACAAGGCTCAAACCCTGAGAATCCCACACAAGCAGCTAATGCCTTTAATTCTTTCTTCACAGATGGCATGCAAACTCTTGCTAGCCACCTATCTCCTGATACCTCAAATCTGCCCACTTCTTCTACAAACCCACCCCCATTATTTCATTTACAACCAATGTCTTCTTCCTTTATTTCCTCCCTTCTCCAAAAGTTAAAACCTACCACCCCCTCAGCTGACAAACTCCCAGCAGAATTCCTGCAAAAAGGAGCTAAAGCCATTGCCTATCCCATTTCCATTCTGATAAACAGAACCATAAGTGAAGGAACTATCCCATCTATCTGGAAAATGTCTCATATCATCCCACTACATAAAGGGGGAACTCCAATGAATTTTCTAACTTTCGCCCCATAGCTCTACTATCCCCTATTGCAAAAATTATAGAAAAGTGCATTGATAAACAACTTCTTAACCACCTTCTCCATAACAACCTACTTGCCAACTGTCAACATGGTTACAGACCTTTCCACAGTACCACCACTGCCCTGCTATCGTTCACAAACTGCATCAACAATAACCGCAACAAAAATGTTCTCTCATTTGCAGTCTTCATTGACTTATCTAAAGCTTTTGACATGGTTAATCACCAACTACTTCTACACACAGTGAATTCTCTTTCACTTGATCTTCTATCTATGAATTAGTTTACATCTTACGTTGAAAACCGACAGCAGGCTGTACTCTGGCAAAATAAACTATCTAATCACCTTTCTATCTCCCTTGGGTTCCCACAGGGCTCCATATTAGGCCCAGTCCTATTTTCCATTTATATTAATAATCTGCAATCAGCTATTCCACACACCACCTGCATTCAATATGCAGATAACTCTACTATAATCTGTTCAGCCACTTCTCAAACTGAACTTCAGTCTCTTACCCAAAAAGTTTTCAACACTGTAGAATAATGGTTCTCACACCACTGCCTCCTCCTAAACCCCAAGAAAACTAAACAGCTACTCTTCACACCAACCCGAAAGTCCACCTCTTTACATTTCAATCTCACTTCCAACAACGGTACTCTTATTTCTCCTGACCCAACCTCTAAACTGTTAGGAATAACAATAGACAACAATCTCAACTTTGATACATAAACACCACAATAAAATTAGTTAACAAAAAACTAGGATCCCTTTACAGAATTAAACCCTATCTTACACCAGTAGCTAGGACCGCTATAGCCAGAACTTACTTAATCTCCATTCTACTCTATGCTTCTCCTATATACACCAATCTCTCTAAAAACAACCTCAACAAACTAGAAACATCCTATAATAATATTGCTAGATTTGCTACAGGCTCCCCTTTCAGAACCCATGACTGTTTGAATCTAAAACAACTAGACTGGCTAGAATTACTTAACCAGCTTCAATTTCACCAGCTTACAATAGCCCACAAGACCCTGTATCAACCCAGCAACACTCCAATACTCTCTAGCCTCGTTACACCTTATAATAATCTCAAGAATCTACGCTCCTCAAACAAACTACTGATCAGTACTACCAAATCCAACAACTCAGCAGGTGACTCCTTGTCCTCTAACTCTGTTGGAAAATTATGGATTAAACTACCTCTGAACTCATATCTCAGACTTCTCTCTCACTTTTTAAAAGGAATCTAAAACTTTATTTCAGTAAAAACTGGCTATGCTCCTGTACTAACCGTGACTAACTATTTTCCTATTCACTAATACTCACCCTTCATCCTTTATTTTTTTCCCTTTATGTTTCAGAATACTATATCATTGCATATAAAAGTTATGTTTAAATGTAAATTGTACCTTCTCACAAAATCACTATGAGTATTATAATTTGTACTTCTTGTGTGAAAAAAAAAAAACACTAATGTTTTTATGTAACAATTGCTGTTTTTATAATAACTGTCATAACTTCCATATTAACTTTGTATGATTTCTTGGAGCGTTTCTCCCTGGGCCTCTACTGAAAATGGACATGTATCCAGCTAGACTAGCACGGTCAACAAATGTAAAATAAAATAAATAAAAATAAATAAATAAACATCCAGATATTGCAGCAGCCATGTCACTTCTGTGTAGGCGTGTAAGTAAACCATGTCAAAGAGACTGGAATTCAATAAAAATTGTATGCGTTATCTCAATGGCACAAAAGGCTTGAGTTTAAAGCCTCAGCAATTGGTGACTTAAACCTCACAGGTGCCCCCTCCCTTGATTGTTTTCATCTGATTGGATGTTAGATTTGTTTTAACGTTTAAATATCGTGTATCTGTTTTAGTACTTTGTCTGATGAAGCGATGTGGAACACTGCGGAAGCGCTTACTTTTTACTTAATAAATCAGTGTTTTTTATACAACAGAGTGCTGCCTTCTGCCCATATCCACCTGGTGTTTTTTTGTGGATACTTATGGTAATATGCTTGATGTAATTTCCTGTTCCCTGTGCAGAATGTGGTTCATGACATTAAAAAAAAAATAAACATACCTTGGTTTAGACTGCAATCAAGCCATAAGCATCTATTTGCTGTGCCCAGAAGAAGTTTTTCTAACATTCATCTATTTCACATATGACTAAGACAGCAAGGTGTAAGATATATCTGTCCTAATCCACCGGGTAAGTTTGTAGCTATTTACACAGAGTTTGGAGGTCTTGGCTATCATAAGTAATCTTACTAGTGGGGAAGAGACAGGTGACAGGTACATATTCCAAATCATTATCTCAAATGGCTGGCAGTTATTTGTAATATCTACCAACAAGTCCTTTAAAGGAATAAGTGGAATCATAAATTGGTATTTCATCACTTAAAGTGGGCAACTTGCATCAGACCATGGAGATTATACCTGGTACCTACTGCTTCTTAATCAGGCAAGGTGATCAGCAACTCAGGAACTGCTTCTATGTGAATCAGAGGTAAAGGTAGTAAATGAAAGAAATATCCAGTATGAGAGAGAAGCTGCAGAAATACTTCATTCATGGAAATCAATCCATGATCCAGAAAACTGACATTTTACTAACTAGTATTGGTTGGTTTGGTTGCCTGTGGTGGCAGCCTCATTTTGCTTACACATGAGCTTCATTCACCACCATGTAGACTACTTTATCTGCAGGTATTCTTAATGCCCTTCAAATAGACCCTTTTTTTTTTGTTTAATTTCCTGTTAACTTTTTAGCTTAGAATTTGTTTATCACTGTTATGGCTGTTTGCAGATTAATGTCTGTTATTGCATCATTCCTGTTAAAAGACACAATTAATGGCTGTTACTCTAACATTCCTGCTAAAAGATATGATTAATGGGTGTTTAACATTTCTGTTAAAAGAAGTGATTAATCGGTGCTAAGTGTTACATTCCTTTTTAAAGGCAGTTACAGCATCATTTCTTTCATAGCATGCATGCTAAAATTGTTTTCTATCAGGAGCTGAAGGTGACAGTGTCACCACAGACACTTAAAGAATGTATGGTCAAGAATACTACTAAAGTGGCTACCAAATCTTCCAGTGAGTGCATGTGTGGTTGTATTAATAGAGTAGAGGGTTGGTTGCATTGATACATCATCATTTGAGTATTCTCTGCTAGAACATACTCATGATATAAAGACTGGTGGATTATGGCCACGGTGAAACATCCCAATACACACATGTTGGCTAAAATGTATGCCCCACTGCAGATAATGCACTTTTGTTTAACAGGCGTAACTTCCCATTAGTTTTGGTGGCACGGATTTCAATGTTACTATTAACAGAATACTGCATAAATATTAAACTCTGAGAGATAGTGTTCGTGATTAGAAAGTGAACAGAAACTCTTAGCTAAGAGAACATGTGGAGAGTTATGTACCCTTAGGAACCAGGGCATTCTTGTTCTACCCTTCTAGAACATTCCACAGCAGAATACATTTCTGGTTAATCTATGTTGACTCAATGCAGTTTCATTGCAGGTATGCCCCTTAAGGTTTCACCAGTTTGTGTAGTCAGTTTATCTACCATTTACTATTGGAAGTAAGAAATGGGCATGGAGTTTTTTTTTCTAAAGGACAGTGTAATGCATTATTTGAGTTGTAGCCCTTTACGGACCATGTCAGTATTTTCTTGTTTTGAATCTTGTAAGCTGGAGATGAGTATCACTCAGGTGGCACTTTCTATATCACAAATCCTTAAATACTGCCCATTGCATACAACTGCACCAACCACACCTCCTAAATGACATATTCTGTCTTTACTGTCTGAAAACAAAAACTTCCCAACTAGTGCACAGTACTGTTATGGAAACACTTGCTTTGCCCTCTGATGAAAGAACAAGTGATTTCCAACATTTAACACATCAAGGACACAATTTCTCAAGTTACAATAGCATTACTGTATGCTCAGTCTGATTCATAGACTGCTTAGCGTGAGGCAGAAGTCAAAGTTGTGGCTGTTAAATGCCAGCAATTTAAGTATTGCAATAAGATGTCTTACAGCCTTTGAGATACTTTGAAGAACAGTGAAATGCTACTGTTAAGGAAACTGACTGGATCATCAATGTGCAGTGCTGTGATTTTAGGCAATAAAGAACACAGCAACAAGATTCTGGTCTTTGGTTGGCTTAAAAGAATATTGTTAAGGCTAATGCGACAAGTTTATCATGACTCAAAGTATGTACTGAAGCCTTCTGAGGTTATTATGTTTTGAGAGTATCATGTTATGGTGGAACCTTGGAACAAGGAAGATATTGATGGATCCCTTCTTACTGCATTAACTAAGGGTCTCCAGTCCGGCCTGTGCCGTGGCTGGCAATATTACATTAGAAGAAGCCAATACTTCACTCTACTCCTCCAGGAAAAGTATTATGGCCAGATGTTCTGCTGATGCTGTTGTAAAAATATTGGAACAATCAATATTTCCAGTGATAAACAACCCTTTCAGAACATGTTTTGTGCAGAAGTTTACCTTGCAATTAAGGTTATCGTTGACTACTGTTCTGACCATGTCTGGCAAGGATAAAACTATTATGTGTAATTGCAGAGCAATTTCCTTAATATGTGATGAAGTTCAGATGTGTACAACATTACTGTCTAATAGTATTTTAACTATTTCTAGACTTAAAACAGGTCCTAGGCTGGTTTTGTCAAGAGTTGCAGTAGCGTGGACCTCTTAAGACCACTATCTTTTAAGCTGCATGCCCAAATCTCACCCCTGCACTGGCCACATTATTAAGTTTTCAGGAAAAGCTCAACTCTGTCTAATGTGACTTTCTGTGTCTATGCCTTCAGGAATTTAGCATATCAGAATCCCAATTTATTGTAGTTATTCTATAATTCATCTTGATCTACCATAAACAAGTCAAGATAACTCCTCTTTCCATTTAGAGGAGGCACCCACCAAGGATGTTGTCTCTGTCTCTTTCTGTTTTGGTTGTCTGTGGAGCATTTAACCCAATATCTGGATTAATGGGCTGATATTACAGGCTGGGTTAATCTTGAAGAGAGCAGTGTTAATTCAAGGGAGAGTAGTTTAATTGCTGATATACCTAGCTGAGCACTATTGCCTCAAATTTATAGCTGCTTTTCATTGGTTCTTGTGCTTGTTTGTTTACTTTATAATGTGTATAGTTTCTTGCTCTTATTGTCTTTCCAGAAATAATATAAAGAGTTCTATTTTTTTAATTTCTCCAAATCTTTTGGGTTTTTAATACCATGGTGGGAATGGACCCCATTCCTAAGTCAAAGTACAATTAAAGTTCATGAAATTAGTATTGTTTAAATCTTTGATGTCAGCTAGAAGTGCTCTTCACAGCACCTGCAATGTGCCCAGTAATGACTCCTTCTGCGACGCATATGGGGTTACATATATTGGTAATATAT
Organism: Protopterus annectens; assembly: GCF_019279795.1. Classification (NCBI taxonomy): domain Eukaryota; kingdom Metazoa; phylum Chordata; order Ceratodontiformes; family Protopteridae; genus Protopterus; species Protopterus annectens. The sequence goes on from NC_056743.1 coordinate 1,164,949,798, forward strand.
CCAAATATAATTGTAGATTCTTTTTTTATAAAACCTGTTGTTCATAGGTTCATAGGTTCATACTAGGCTATCTGCCCTAGGGCATTTATAAGCCTAGCCAGAGTTGTGTGGCTTTCACCACCCCTTAGGTTGAAGAATACTATACCTATTAGTTTGCCATGCCTCTGTCCAGCAGTGATACAGAGATGATCCCCAGGGTAAGCCTATGATCTCCCATCCACTGGTCAAGATTCCTCTTGAACAGAGCCAGCGAGGTGCTCTGTCTCACATGGACCGGGATTCTGTTCCACAGCATAGGGAGTCTATGGGTGATGAATCTGTCCCTCCAGCACGTCCTATTTATATCCGTGTTGAGGTTTAAGTCTCTTGCTCTTGTGGCTCTGGTGGATTTGGATTTTTTGAGGTGGAGCATGTCCATTAATTCTGGGTTGGACATGGCCTTGTATGTCAGGCACAGGTCACCTCTGAGCAGATGGTATGCGACTGAATAGAGCTGGAGTTTCTTCAGTCGGGCAGCATATGGCAAATTTTTAGCCCCTTTATCCTTTTGGTGAGGAACTTGGCGGTCTTTCCAATTGCTGCAGGTGTCGGGTAAGATACATTCCGAATGGGGCATTGTACTCAATCATTGGTCTGATAAGTGAAGAGTACAGGGGAACAATGACCTCCCTTGATCTGGATGTGAATCCCTTCATAATCAGGTGGGCAATGTATAAGGTCCTCCTAACCACTTTGGCAATGTGAGTGTCAAAAGAAAGGTTACTGTCAACTTGGGTCCCCAGGTCCCTGATAACCTCTTCTGTGCTTAATAGATTGCCACCTATGTGGTAACTTGGAGTTACCTTGTTTTTACCAAAGGGTATGACTATACATTTTTTGGCGTTTAGCTTAAGGCCATGGCTCTGGCACCAGTTATCTGTTTCTATGAGACCTCTCTGAAGGATATCTGTGTCTGATGGATTTTTCAACTATGGCTTCAGTTTGCAGTCATCTGCAAACTTTGTCAGCCACAATCCTCCTATGTTTGCCTGCACTTCTGAAAAGTAGATGCCGAACAAGAGGGGGCCCAGGACTGTGCCCTGTGGGACACCGCTTGTGACCGGCTTCGAGTCTGACATGGCACCAGCAACTCTAACCCTGTGGGTTCTGTCCCTGAGCCAGTTTGCAACCCATCTTGTGACATATGGGTTTACATTTAAGCTGGTGAGCTTTTCTATGATACCCGAGTGGGGTATTGTGTCGAAAGCTTTTGCAAGGTCAAGGTAGGCTGTGTGAACTGCCTTACCCTCATCAATGGCCTTGGTGACTGTTTCAAAAAAGTAGACCAAGTTCAAGAGGCATGATCTGCCCTTGACAAAGCCGAATTGGGTAGGATCCAATGTCTGTAGGTCCCCTATGTCTTTATTTATGAGTTCCATTATGATCCTCTCCATAGCTTTGCAGACCAGGTTTGTTAAGCTTATGGGGCGGTAATTACCAGGGTCCATAGAAGCACCGCCTTTGTGGAGTGGGACCACAGTTGCTGTACGCCACTCTTTGGGTACGTATCCTGTGGTAAGGCTAAGATTAAACAGCAGCGTTATGTGTGGGTTTAGTTCCTCACTGAGTTCGTGTAGCACACAGCTGGGGACACCATCCGATCCCATTGATACTGTGTTTTTAGCTTTAGAGAGAGCAGCTCTTACCTGGGCATTTGAGATGATTGGGAGGCTACACTCTGCTGGGATAGATATTTCTCCTTTTGGGGGGGAGGGAGGGGAGAAATTTTCACTGAACCTGTCTGCCAGTATGTTTGCAATGTCTGTGGGTTCAGTGATTTTTGTATCATTTTGGACTAATTCTGAGCATATCTGGGAGTTTCCACCCAGATTTCTAACATAGCTAAAGAAGGCCTTATGATTGTCTTTTTGAGCCCTTGGCGATTTTTCTCTCAAAGTTGGCCTTGGATGATTTTATGAGTGATCGTAGTTTTTTACTAGTATTGATCAGAGATGTCTTCCCTTTTAGGGATTTTGCTCTATCTTGTAGTAGCTTTCTCCTCTTGTTGTAAAGTTTGTTTATGGCTGGGATCCACCAGATCGGGCGCTTGCCTTTGGTGGGGCAATATTACATTTGAAGATGCCCATCATCACTGAGTCCTCCAGGAAAAGTATTATGGCCGGATGTTCTGCTGATGCTGTTAACATAAAAAATATTGGAACAATCAATATTTCAGTGAAATAAAAACAACCTTTCAGAACATGTTTTGTTGCAGAGATTTGCTTACACAATTAAGGTTCGTTATTACTGTTCCTGACCATGCAGCAAGGATAAGAAAACTGTATGTGTAGTGCAAGGCAATTTCCCTTAGTATATGATAAAGAGTTCGGATGTGTATAACTATTTCTAGACTTAAAACAGGTCTATGACTGGTTTTGTCAAGAGGTTGCACAGTAAGCGTGGACCTCTTAGGACCACTATCTTTTAAATACATTACTTTAATCAGCCCCTGCACTGGCCACATTCAATAGTTTCAGGAAGAAAACTCAACTCATCTATGAATGTGACTTTCTGTGTCTATACCTTTAAGGAATTTGTATCAGAATCCCAATTTATTGTAATTATTCTATAATTTCATCCGATCTCATATACAAAAACAAGTCGAATCGCTCCTCTTTCCATTGGGGCATCACCGGGATATTGTCCTCTGTCTCTTTCTGTTTTGGTTGTCTGATTTATTGTCTGGATTGTGGGCTGATGCTTACAGGCTAGGTTAATCTTGAAGGCAGTGTTAATTCAAGGAAGTGGTTTAATTGCTGATATACCTAGCTGAGAGCACATAACCTCAAAATTTGTAAACTGCTTTTCATTGGTTACATTCCTTTAACATTTGTTTACTATAATGTCTTATAGTTTCTTACTCTTGTGTGCTTTCAAAATAATAAAAGTTCTATTTTTAATTTCTCCAAATCTTTTGGATTTTTAATATGGTGGGAATGGACCCCATTCTAAATTCAAAATACAATTAAAGTTCATGAAATTAGTATTGATTTTCGTCTTGATGTTCAGCCAGAGTCCTCTTCAACACCACCAGTATGCCCAGTGGCGAAACTCCCTTCCTGCAGTCACGTGACAGGGTTACATGTATTGGTAATATATCCAAATATGATTGTAGATTCTTTTTTATAAAACCTGTTGTTCCCACTACTCTTGGAACTATCTGGGTATCTTTCTTCCATATTGCTGTAATTTCTGCCTGCAGATCCTGATATTTTATGATTGTGTCTCTCTCTGTGCACAAGAAACTGTAGTCACTGGGTATAATGATTTCAATAATCAGTGCTACTTTTGTTTTCTTTTCATGGACAATTATATCTGGTTTTCTAGCATCTATCTTTTGAACTGTTGGTAATGGATGATCCCATGTGATATAAACTTCATCATTTTCTATGATGCTTTGTGGCTCATGTTTCCTGTGTTTTTCAGCCACTTCAATACCATAATATTTGCACAATCCCCAGTGCAACAGTCTTGCCACATTATTATGGCGTTAAGTATACAGTCCTTCTGCAATTAGCATGTTACAACCAGCAATGAGGTGTGCAACTGTTTCCAATTCTGTTTTACAAAACCTACATTTGTCTGTTTCTCCCACATTTTCAATGGACTTTGTAAACCAGCATGTATGTAGCCCACTATCTTGGGCTGCCAATATTAACGTTTCATCTTTTGGTTTGAATTAGCCTCTCCTTAACCATTCCTGCCTTTGTTACTGACCAATATGAGGTTCTTCCAGAAGTTTTCTATACTTGCAACTATATTTATGCATTTTCCACATTTCTTACCTTCTCATCTGGTCATTCACCTTATATTCTTTCTTTCTTTTGTTTTTTGGCACATTCAGTTGCTGACTGATTTTTATCTACTTCTAGTTTGATTTCCATTCCTGCTTAATGCCAATATGCTTCTGCTAGATTAAGCATTGAAGTCATGTTAGATTTATTCTCCTCATGTTTCAAAACATTCACTACATTTGGGTCTTGTGAGGTGAGCTGATATGTGTGGAGTCTCATGACTGCAGATCTATACATGTAATCAATCTCAAGGATGCCCATCCCTCCTTCAGAATGGGGAATATATAATCTTGGTATGCACTGACTTTTAGTTTCATAGTTTAGTACTAGGCTATCTGCCCTGAGGCATTTGCAAGCCTAGCCCTAGAGATGTGGCTTTCGCCACCCCATGTAGTGGTACTAAGGTGTAGAGAATACATTTATAATACTGTGCCTTTGTCTAGTAGTGACACATTGAAGACCCCCTTACTTATTAAAATTAGTTTACTGTGCCTCTGTTAAGTAGCGATACAGGGGTGAACCCTGGGGTAAACCTACGATCTCCCATCCACTCGTCAAGATTTCTCTTGAAGAGAGTCAGTGAGGGGCTCTGCCTAACATGGACTGGGATTTTGTTCCAGAGTATGGAAAGCCTCTGAGTTATGAATCTGTCCCTCCAGCATGTTCTATTCATGTTTGTACTGAGGTTTAAATCTTTGGCATTCGTGGTTCTTATGGATTGTGAGGTGGAGCATGTCCATCAATTCCTGGTTGGACATGGCCTTGTATGTCAGGCACAGATTACCTCTGAGCAGGCGGTATGCTACTGAATAGAGCTGGAGTTTCTTTAGCCTGGCAGCATATGACATATGTTGGAAACCCTTGATCCTCTTCTTGAGGTACTTCGGGGGTCTCTCCAGCTGTTGTAAGTGCCAGGTGAGGTACATACCAAATGGGGCATTGTACTCAATCATGGGCCTGATAAGGGAGGAGTACAGGGGCATGATGACTTTTGATCTGGATGTGAACCCCTTCATGATAAGGTGGGCAATGTAGAAAGTCTTTCTAACCACTTTGGCAACAGGGGTGTCAAATGAGAGGTCGCTATCAACTTGGGTCCCCGGTCTCTGATTACTTTTTCGGTACTCAGTGGGTTACTGTCTATGTGATAATTTGTGGGTATTTTGTTTTTCCCAAAGGGGATGACTATACATTTCTTGGCATTCAGTTTAAGGCCATGATTCCGGCACCAGTTGTCCGTTTTGGTGAGGCCTTTCTGTAGGATGTATGTGTCAGCTGGTGTATTGACTATGGCGCCTAGTTTGCAGTCATCTGTGAACTTTGTCAGCCACAACCCTCCCATGTTTGCTTTCACATCTGAGATGTAAATGCCGAGCAAGAGGGGTCCCAGGACAGAGCCCTGTGGGATACCACTTGTGACTGGCTTTGAGTCTGACATGGCTCCCGCAATCTTGACTTTATGGGTTCTGTTCTTTAGCCAGTTTGCAACCCATCTTGTGACATATGGATTTACTTTTAGGCTGTTTAGTTTTTCTATGATTCCCGAGTGGGGTATTGTGTCGAAGGCTTTAGCCAAGTCCAGGTAGGCTGTATGGACTGCCTTGCCCTCATCAATGGCTCTAGTGACTGTTTCAAAAAAGTCAACCAGGTTCAAAAGGCAGGATCTGCCTTTTACAAAGCCGAACTGGGTGGGATCAAGTGTCTGTTGGTCCCCAATGTTGTTGTTTATGAGTTCCATAATAATTCTTTCCATAGCTTTGCAAACCAGGCTGGTCAAGCTTATGGGGCGGTAGTTCCCAGGGTCTGTAGTGGAGCCTCCCTTGTGGAGTGGCACCACTGTTGCTGTACGCCAGTGTTCAGGTACATATCCTGTAGTAAGGCTAAGGTTAAATAACATTTTATATGCAGGTTTAGCTCCTCTTGGAGTTCACGTATCACGCAGCCGGGGATACCATCAGGTCCCATAGATGCTGTGTTTTTTTGCTTTGTTGAGGGCAGTTCTCACCTGGACATCAGAGATGACAGGGAGGTTACATTCAGCTGGGATGAGTATTTCTTCTTTTGGAGGTGAGGGAGGGGAGAAATTTGCACTGAACCTGTCTGCCAGAATGTTGGCAATATCTGTGGGTTCGGTAAATTTTTTGTCGTTGTGTACTAACTCTGAGCATATCTGAGTGTTTCCACCCAGGTTTCTAACATAACTGAAGAATGCCTTGTGGTTATCTTTAATGTCCTTGGTGATTTTTCTCTCAAAGTTGGCCTTGGATATTTTTATGAGAGAACGTAGCTTTCTACTAGTGCTGATCAGAAATGCCTTCCCTTTATGGGATTTTGCTCTGTCTTGCAGTAGCTTCCTTCTTTTGTTATACAATTTGTTTATGGCTGGGGTCCACCAGACAGGACACTTTCCTTTGGTGGAGAGGGTCTTGGTTTTATTTGGGATTGCACGATCCATGCATTCTTGGAGATGTCCGTAGAAAGCATTTGTGTAGGATTTAGCATTGTGGGATGTGGTTTCCATTGGCCCTGAGGGCTTAAATTATACCATCTCAGTCTTGAGAAGTGTAAAGTCGGCTTTTGAGAAGTTTCTCACTGTAGTCTTTTGTGCTGGGGGTGGAGGTGATAAATGTATATCCAGGGTGATTAGTTTGTGGTCAGATTTCACCAGTGAGGGCAATACTTCCAGTGTGGAGCATTTTGTCCCCATGTTTGTGATGATCAGGTCTAGTATATTATCCCCCCTTGTGGGAGAGGTGACTAGCTGTTCCATTGCATTTGATTTTATGAATTCCAGGAACCTTTGGGCTAGGGTGTTAGGGCTAGAATTGTGCACCCAGTCTATGTTAGGGTAGTTGAAGTCTCCCAATATGATGGTATTTGGTGAGACATTCATATCTTCCAATGTCTTCAGGAAGGCTGAGTGGGGTTCTTGAGATTGGGAGGGTGGTCTGTAACATGCAACCAGTTGTATAGCAGTTTTGCCTATGGTTAGCTGCACCTGGATTGTCTCCGATGCTTCATAAGTTGCCACTAACATAGAGGTGTGGGTATCCTTGATGAATATGGACAATCCCACTCCCTTTGTGGTTCGGCCCAGGTTTTGGGGCCGAAAAGCATGATATGAGGTAAAGCCTGGTAGAGCTGGGGTGCTCTCAGGAGTCTTGAACCAGGTCTCAGTTACAGCGCAGACATCGATGTTCTCCATACTGAGGAGTGCTTCAAGAGCCTGCATCTTGAGATTTAGACTTCTGGCATTGAGCAGCATTACCCTTAATTTTTTTCCATTTTTGTTTTCTAAGGAGGTAGGTTTGTCTTTTGAGCCTTGACTAAAAAAGGTACTATGAGGTGGCAAGAGCCTTAGCCAATATCCGGAAGCCCAGTGGTGACAGGTGCAAGCTGTCCCTTGCGAAGCAGCGTGGCTTGTCCAGCATGTCATCCCAAGCAGACAGACATTGGATCCCCCTAGAATGACACCAGTAATTGAGCCAATTATTAAAGCTGATCATCTTGTCTTTGTATTGTGGCATCATTCTTGGTGAGGGCAGGATGCTGCTCAGGGTCAGGGTCATACCAGCCTGGGCTACATAATCAGAGAGCTCCTCAATGTCTCTTTTCATGTAGTCCAAGGAGGTATGTCTCAGGTCATTCACGCCGGCATGGACAATGATGGAGTCATATTTGTACGTGCTTTTGAGTGACCTGAGTGCGTGTGTTATATGGCGGATCCTAGCCCCCAATAGGCAGCTTACCGTTACCCTCTCCTCGCTCAGCCTGGTAAGTGGGACGTCACTGTGTCTGACTATAGAGTCACCTATCACTAGTGTATCAGGCATAGTGTTTGGCCTTAAGGGCTGTGATTTATTGACACACTGATTTATTGAAGTATGTGTTGCATGTGTTATGTTTTGAGGTGGTGGATTTTTGGGTGTCTGCTTTGGGAGCCTCTGTTGTTTTGGTAAATTTTTTAATAGAGCCTCCGAGTATGTTTTTGTGCTATTATGTGCTTGATTTGCAGTTGGGGTAGGTCTATGTGTGACTGGGTTAGTTGTGTGTGTGGTTACCTTCTCCTCCTGTCTGGTCTTGCCAGTCCTGAGTTGAGAGAGTTCAGCCTCCAGTTTGGCTATATAGTTGCATCTCTCACATGTGTTTGTGTTTGTTGGGAGGAGGAGAGGGTTGTCTTTGTACATGAGACAATTATAGCATTGTCTCAAGATTCCCAGATTAACCAGCTGAGCAGGAGAAGATGCTAGCAATCTACCACTCGACATGCTAGAATATTGTAAGAGAGTGCTGTGCCTTTAAGGGAAGTGGTTGGGGTGGTAGGTGGATGTAGTGCTACTTGAGTTTGAGAGTGCTTGCTTAGAAGAGTAGCTTAGAGAACAAGTGCTATGCTTATAATATAACGAGTAGACTGGTTATTCTAAGAGTAGAGCTTTCTAAGGGAAAATTTGAAGAGCAGACTTGCCGGAGACAGGAAAAGTTTAACCCTCTTTAACCGTTGCGCACAATCGCGCAAAGCCTCGCTAATGCGGATTTTAAACAGGGAACTTGAAAAGAGCTAGAAATGGTCCAAAACAACCAATTACTACAGCTCTTGTGCTGATGTCATTTCCTTCAGGGACAGATAGGCTGCTCAAGGCTCCCCACTCCCACTGGTGAGCAAAGAAACTTCCTTCTTATCCAGGTAAGGTAATGGACAACACAGGAACTACACCACAGCCCAGAATACAGCAAAGCCTGTAAACTGGTCTAAACTAGTCGAGGAGAGGCAGGAAAACAAGGATTATTTTTGGGGGGTTTTTTTTGTTTTTAGATAGAAAACACTCAGAAATACAGAAGGCAGCAATAAATCAGTTACACAGGCTAGCACACTTTAGTGGGCAGCCTCAATAGTTAAATTAAACAAACAAACACAATATTTTCGATTAATTTTCGACCAGGTAAACTTTTAAGTGCAGATACTATAAAATGCAGCAAACAGTTAAAAAACAGTATAAGCTTATTTAAAATACCAAAGAGAAGGAATTTCAGGTAAAAAACAGAAAAAAATACTTAAATCCCGAAAGTAGTCGCTTTTCTCAGTTCTCTGTAGCTAGGACCACTCAGCAGGACCACGTGGAGCTGTCTCTGAGTAGTATAGCCAGAAAAAAACGCTCTGAGGTGGATTTTAAACAGGGAACTTGAAAAGAGCTAGAAATGGTCCAAAACAACAAATTACTACAGCTCTTGTGCTGAGGTCACTTCCTTCAGGGACAGATAGGCTGCTCAAGGCTCCCCACTCCCACTGGTGAGCAAAGAAACTTCCTTCTTATCCAAGTAATGTAACAGACAACACAGGAACTACACCACAGCCCAGAATACAGCAAAGCCTGAAAACTGGTCTAAACTAGTCGGGGAGAGGCGAGAAAACAAGGATTATTTTTTTGTTTTTTTTGGTTTTAGATAGAAAACACGCAGAAATACAGAAGGCAGCAATAAATCAGTTACACAGGCTAGCACACTTTAGTGGGCAGCCTCAATAGTTAAATTAAACAAACAAACACAAGATTTCCGATTAATTTTCGACCAGGTAAACATTTAAGTACAGATACTATAAAATGTAGCAAACAGTTAAAAAAACAGTATAAGCTTGTTTAAAATAAGCAAGAGAAGGTATTCCAAGTAAAAAACAGAAAAAAATACTTAAATCTGGAAAGTAGTCACTTTTCTCAGTTCTCTGTAGCTAGGACCACTCTGCAGGACCACGTGGAGCTGTCTCTGAGTAGTATAGCCAGAAAAAACGCTCTGAGGTGGATTTTAAACAGGGAACTTGAAAAGAGCTAGAAATGGTCCAAAACAACCAATTACTACAGCTCTTGTGCTGAGGTCACTTCCTTCAGGGACAGATAGGCTGCTCAAGGCTCCCCACTCCCACTGGTGAGCAAAGAAACTTCCTTCTTATCCAAGTAAGGTAATGGACAACACAGGAACTACACCACAGCCCAGAATACAGCAAAACCTGTAAACTGGTCTAAACTAGTCGAGGAGAGGTGGGAAAACAAGGATTATTTTTTTGTTTTTTTTTGTTTTTAGATAGAAAACACTCAGAAATAAAGAAGGCAGCAATACATCAGTTACACAGGCTAACACACTTTAGTGGGCAGCCTCAATAGTTAAATTAAACAAACAAACACAATATTTTCGATAAATTTTTGACCAGGTAAACTTTTAAGTGCAGATACTATAAAATGCAGCAAACAGTTAAAAAAAACAGTATAAGCTTGTTTAAAATAAGCAAGAGAAGGTATTCCAAGTAAAAAACAGAAAAAAATACTTAAATCTGGAAAGTAGTCACTTTTCTCAGTTCTCTGTAGCTAGGACCACTCTGCAGGACCACATGGAGCTGTCTCTGAGTAGTATCTCTGAGAGAATAAAGCATCCTTCTTGTTTTCCTGTGTAATCTATCCAACATGTTTTGGGGCCAGTCAGTCACTTCAAAAGTGTAAGTTAGGACAGGAAGAGCAAATTGGTTTATAGCTTAAATTTTGTTCCTAGAGGTCAACACGGTTTTCAGGATTAAGTCTTCCAAAGTATTCCTTACGAAGTTTTATTCACATTTGTTCATGTTTTATTGTTGATCTTTCATCATTTCCCAAATATTTATGCACTCCCTCTTGCTCAAGTTCTTTTATATCACATGCTTCTTCCAAAGTGATGTTTTCCTGGTGCTGTAGTTTTCCTGCTTTAAAGGTTGATTTTGCATATTTATCAAGACCAAATGACATTCTTATATCATCTGAAAAAGTTTGACAACTTGCAGTTGGGCTTCAAGTTCCTCATCTGATGACCTATACAGTTTTAAATCATCGACAAAGAGAAGATGAGAAATCTTTACACTTTGTTGTTTTCTAGGAGACAAATTATAGCTATGGCCTAAGCTGTTAAGTAGGCAGCTTAATGAGTTAAGGGCAAGGCAGAGTAGCGGGGATGACAGAGTCACCCTGGAATATCCCCCTTTGAATTTTTATCCATGGGATAATAATTTGTCATGTATCATGGATTAATTGAAAAGTGGTCTGCCAATAGTTAATGGTCACTGTAATGTAGTCGATCAGTGTAGGGTGTATCTTATATATTTTAAGCACTCTTTTATCCACAAATGTGGGATACTATCAAATGCTTTTTTGTAATCAATATATGCCATACTTAGATTGTCCCCCTTTTTACAGTTCTCCACTATGACCTTATTTAACAATAAATGATCCTTTGTTCCATATGACTTTTTTTATTGCCCATTTGTTCTGCTGCTATAATTGAGTTTTCTTCTAAATGACTATAAACTCTGTCGGCATCAATTCCCATGTATAGTTTATACGTGGTCGGAAGGCAAGTTATTGGTCTATAATTTTTAGGGTAGCTTGCAGTTTCACTCTTAAGTAGGAGCATTGTTTTTCCTGTTGCTAGCCAGGTTGGTGTCTGTTTGGGGTGCACATATAACTAGTTCTTACTCATGGCTAAATCTTCGTGCAAAGATGTTAATACTTCTAACCAAAAGTTAGGTACTGCATCTGGGGCTAGGTTTTCCAATTAGAGGCTTTTCTTAATTTTGTTTCAAACTCTCTGGCTGTTACTTCATCCCATTTCATATCCTGTACCTTTAAACTTGTTATTCTTTCTTTTACTTCTTCTATCTAGCATCTTTGCTATGTTCCACAGGATTTTCATAGAGCCTTCTCCAAAGTATATATATATATATATATATATATATATATATATTTTTTTTTTTTTTTTTTTTTCTTCTTTTTTTCTGGCAGTCTTTCAATTCCTTTTACCTTGTTTCCCAATTCTCTATAAAACATTTTTGGGTCATCAATAAATTACTTATTTTGTACTTTTCCTTTATATTTATCTGGGTATCTGTTTTTTCTGCCCGTGCTGAAATTCTTAGTTTATTTGTGATAGTACATTATAGATCCTGGTCTGTTCTAATACTGCGCATTGCTTTTATCACATCAATCTTCCTAAGTACTTTTGCTGTTCTGTTCCCTCTTCTGTATTCTTTTAACAGTGACACTTCTTGTCTTAATTGCTTTATAGTTTTCTATGTTTGATACTTTCATGATGGTATTCAATTTCTCCCATTCCTTACCCTCACTACCCTGAGTTCTTGTGGTAGAACTTTATCAGTTATTAATTTAGCAGCACAGTGATATATCCTGTTTACTTCTGTTATATTGCATGGATCTGTATGGACAGTCCTAATTACTGTGTTCATTTGTTTTATCAAACTTCTGACTTTTGGGGTTTTATTGATCTTCTGCAGTCTATTTCTTTCATTGATCTTAATATGTCAATCTATGTTTATTAAATCAAGCAACTCTTCTCTTAGCTCATTTTCTTCTAAACTGAGGGCACATTTTTTGTTTTCCATTTCCTGAGGTCATTCTATAGATAGTTCTATAGCATCTTCCTGTGGCACATTCTCTTCAGTTTCATCCTGTGCCATACCTTGCCTGTCATATAGGAACCCACTGGCCTATCACACCTCAGCATTGACTGTGTCAGAGTTTCCACAGTTTTCTGTTTCTTCCTTTGCTGTCCAGCTTCAAGTGAATGCTTATACTGGTTTCCTGTAGAAGGCTCCAAAATATCTTCATATGACACCTGACCAATTGCTTCCTGTTCCAATGGTTTCTAAATTTGAATAACCATTGCCCTATCCTGTTGTGGTGCTTTCTAAATTAGATTTTCTGCATTGAATCCTTCACTTCACAGGTACTCCATAACCTCAATTTCTATTTCTTTAACTTCTCCATTACTAAACTCCTTTTCTACTTTTCCTCTTTGTCTTCTTTCTTATTTTGTATTATAAAGTTTCCATATCTGGATTCCTTTGCCTGTATTTTTCTTCAAATATCTTCAGTGCTGCTTTTTTGTATTGGTTAGTTTTACTTTCTCCTTTGCATAAATATCACACCATATTAAATTTCTTTTTCTTTCCCACGTCCATATTTCTTCTTCAGATGTCTCCTGATCTTCCTGCTACTCCTTACTTTGGGGATTCACTCCATCATGCTGTGATGTAACCTGTGTTAGACTACATCAAATCCTTCACTTTGCATGCACTGCACTTCTATTTTTTTAACTTATACTTTATTAATCTTCTTTTCTACATTCCATCTTTGTGATATTATTTTTTTATTGTGAAATTTTCCATATGTGGATGTCTTTGCCTGTATTTCTCTTCAAATATCTTTGGGGCTGCCTTCTTTATGTTGCTTAGTTTGGCTTTCTCCTTTGCATAAATATTGCACCATATCAAATCTCTCTTTCTTTCCCATGTCCATATTTCTTTTTTATATTTTGCAAAAGTCTTTAGGTTTTGTTGTTTATATTTTTGCACTTCCTCAGATGCTTCTTTTTCCAGACAGATCAAAGTTTAATGATATATATACTGTTTGTCACAGATCTATTGTATTAATGAATACAAATTTTTATTTGAATCTTCTGATAGTTTTTCTTGTGGAAATATTTTTCTTTTTTCTAATTTCTCTCTTAACTATTTTGTATATCTTGTGTCTGGAAATTCTGGGCTTTTTGCATAAAAGTAACAATGCATAATTTCTTTCTTATCCCCAATAGTCCACTCTATCATCTTTATGGCTCTTTGCTGCTATTTTTATTATTATTAATGGTTTATTTAAAAAGATTATTGTGTATGATAATGACACAAACTAATTTTAATAGCACAACAATTAAAACAGTATGTATCCTGCGGCATGAATTTAATGACAATATATACTTTTTGGGAGATGTGCATAATAGGGGAATGTTGCTTTAAAATTTTAAAAGGATCACATGACCAGTGAAGTTTATTTAAATGACTCTAGAACTGTTCTAACTTGTATCTGATGAAATTTTAAAGGGTTTAAAATGAAAGCACCTATGCGCTTACTGGATTGTATTGTATTTCTTGGATTAAACCTGTGTTTTACACTTTTACTGGATTGTATCGCACTTCTTGAGCAATGCTCGAAGTTCTTACGGTTTTGTTTTGGACTGTTTGATTTCCAGCAGCAAGTATTTCTTAGTCTGTGGTTTTGGAACATTTTTTTGTCTTTATGGCTCTTCTTTGGTCTGTCAGTTTTTGTGATTTTTGGCCACCGCTCCTTCCTTCTACAACAGCGGGGCCATCCTCCACCTGGCCTGTCCCCATTGTAGGAATGTTTTCGTATTTTGAGGATTCTACACTATCTTTTTCAGTCCTGGCACCAGTGTGCCTACCAGGATTAGACACTTTTTTATCCTGGGTCTTGTGCACCCAGCTATCTTTTTTAATTTTTGACCTACTTCTGTCTATGATATATGCTATATAAATACAGTGTCTATATGTCGCCTTGGTGAGATTTTGTGAAAAACAGGGTCCACCTCATAAAGATACTCACTAAGACTTGAGGATGAATTAAATTTCAACACTACAACTCTCCTTTACTTGTTGACTTTTCATTTCTCCATTTGGACCCCCCCACACACACAGTTCTGTGTGGATTCATTGATGAACTTATAACATATTTTCTGTACTTTTGTTACTTAAAAATGACTCTGAAAAGTTTATTTTTATCTTGTTGTATTGCAGTTAAAGTAGTTTTTCCATTTCTTCCATTTTCATACTATTTTACCTGCTTTAATTCAGTGAATTACTGTTTAAAACATATCTTGAGAATAGTGTGTTCAGGCCTGGTGTAAGTACCATCTTGGAGAGATGTTTATTCTAGTGAAGATAGTTTAATTGCTGCTATTTCTTGGTAGTTGAGCACTATTGTCTCAAATTTGTAGCTATTACCAAATGGTTGTCTTGCTTTTTTTTCTTGCTTTATATTGCCCTCAGCTGCACTGAAAGCACCACCATCTGAGTTGTAGCTGAGTAGTAGGTAGTGCACATAAGTCACATTTTTTCCCTTAATTGCTACTGGAATAACATTTCCTTCATTTTGTAGGTACTAGGCACCATTGTGCTGTGGGCCCAACATTACTGTGCTGGTTTACACTAATCTGCTACCAGTTACCCTAGTCTCTGTGTGTGGTGCTCAAAATGGTGATACCCAGTAACCTCCATCCTATAACACTCCCCCAATCCCTTCCTTATCCAGCTGTAAGGTTCTTTCAACAACAGCAATGGACATTATGTAGGGTCAGCAAACTAGCTTCCCTTCTATTGCCAGCCTTCTAGTACTTGGCATTGTAAGGCAGTGCAAGAACTGCTCTAAAGGGCTACCACTGCATATGTTGGACTTGATTGAACACTGGGTTGCTGCTCAGCTATCCTGGAAGATCTTATTAATGGCACTGCCTGCATAACTACTTCTGCATATGTCAGACCTGACTGAGCAATGTGTTGTTGTTGAGCTGTCCTGGAAAGGTAACCAATTGAAATGTCAGGACCCAGTACAGTGAGTCTCAAAAGATGGAGACTGAATTGCCGAAAGAAATGGACTTACATATATTTGCATGTACTACGTCTGAGATGGCCATTTCCTAGAATATTCCCTATTCTCTGAGGTATGATGATCTCACAGTTAGTATATATATATATATATATATATATATATATATATATATATATATATATATAAGTTTGGGATGTGTGGTGGGACTTGCTTGCAAAAAAAAAAAGTTTAAAGAAGAAGAGCAATGTTTGAGATTCACTCCTCTCCTGCAGTTGCAGTTTTTTCTTTTTCTGAGTGCTAAGTGATGATATTTTAATAGAGGGCCCCTGGACAATCTCCTTAATGGAATTTCCTGCATGATGAGAGGGTCTGAAAAGCATTATGCATGAGCTCATCCATTCACATTTCAATTATTTCGTTGGGTTCGGTATTAAGAGCTGTACTCTTTTTCATTAAATTGGAAATATTACTGTAAGCACAATCTTTTCAAAGCATTGTTCTAAAAAATGCAATTTGAAAAATTTTTGAGACCAAAAATAATATACTTCATATATACATAGAGGTAACAATCCAAAAGCTACATATGGGGGAAAGATCCAAGGAGTAGAGCACCAGAGTTTTGAAAAAGACAAATTCAGTTTAGAGAAATACGAGGTACATATGGTGCCAGGAGAGAACCAACAACAATAACAACTTCAAATGTGGCAATGGAAGAACAGCAATTATTACCTGAATCAGTAATGAAGACAGTAACATTTGAAACAGAAGTGAATTCACTTCTAGCTGGTGGTTTTGATAACAGACTTGATGATTTTTATCACAAACAAACTGTTGGGACTGCTGGTTTGAAAGAAAATATAGATTAATTTGTTGTTGTGAATTTGTTTGGCTAAACTTTAATGAGGTGGAGATATCTGTTCTACAAAAGGGATTAATATTTATTCCTACAATACATATCAATGTTGTTGATGTTATATATTCATTAAAAAATTCTACTCCAAAGTTGAATATTTCAGTCGTTTTTGAAAATAGTAAATATGATCACAACAGAAATAATATTAGTGAATGCAGATAGTTTAAGAAGAGAAGTACATTTAACCCTAACCTGGACCTATGTATCAATGCATTTGAAAAATCTTGTAAAACAGAAATAAGAAATGTTTTGAATAAACATGCTGGGAAAAACATTTTGCAAAAAAGATTAGAATATTAGAATAATGAAGGCAGATGAAGGTGGCAGGGTGGTTTTAATGAATGTGTCTGATTATAATGTGAAAATGAAAAAATGTTCTAAATAATGAACATTTCTGTTAAATCATAAGTAAGAAAGAAGTAGAAAGAGCATCTAGAGTGGCT
The DNA here is from genome assembly GCF_019279795.1 of Protopterus annectens. Taxonomy (NCBI): domain Eukaryota; kingdom Metazoa; phylum Chordata; order Ceratodontiformes; family Protopteridae; genus Protopterus; species Protopterus annectens. The sequence goes on from NC_056743.1 coordinate 1,164,966,413, forward strand.
AATGCATCATTACAATATTTTTTGGCAGAAGGACTTACTTTCTGATGATTTGTTGGATTATTTTACTATTATAAATCCACAGTTTTGGTTTACCTAAAATACTTAAGCAGTTAAAAGGTTCACTGATGAGACCTTTTACATCTACCTCAGGTTCCAAAAAAAAAAAAAAAAATAGCTATATTTATTGAACAAAGTATAAAATAAATAGTAAAAGATTCTAGATCCTATATCAGGGATTTTTAAAATTATTCAACAAATTTGAAAACATGTAACAGTGCAGCAAAATACCTGATAGTGGCTGTGAAATCTTTGTGTTCTATTATTCCACAGGATATTGACAATGAGGGTTTTGAACTTTCAGTGGGACAGGGTCATTTACTAACATTACTTATTGACTTGATTTTAACTAATAACTTTTGTTTTAATAAAGAGAGTCATAAACAGAGACCAGGAAGTGGATGCCATAATGGCAGACAGTTTTGCAAATCTTGTTATGTCATTTTGGGAGGAACATTTTAATTATAGCAATGAGAAATTAAGAAGTTGATGTTTTATGGTTATTTTTGTGACACCTCAGCACTGGCCCAGTAATAAAGCAGCCTCAGTTCTCACCACTGGCAACAGTAGGAGACGTACACAATGGGAGGATGGCAAGTACACACACAGAAAAGTGCAATTACCCTTAAGATCACGCAGAGATTACAGTCAATCTGGGGCAGTTTTTTCCCTCTTTCTCCAGATCCCCAATAAGATCCCCCCACTGGCACAGCTATAGAGTTGAGATCTCAGCTGAGTAGCCAAGCTAAGACCACCAGCTCCCTCTCTGTAAAACCAGTGCTTCGTGTCCTCGCCCAAGTAGATGATACATGCACACTTTGAAATTTAATTTATATACAAACACATGCACACACACAATCCTGGGAAAGGCTGGCACAGGTTTACTAGTTATGCCCCCTTCCGCCCAGACTATAAAGTAGTTCCAGCTGCCACCAGCCAACTCTTTATCAGCTACTGAAGGGCCATAACAAAGGGTGTCCAGTCCTACTGTGTAATCTTACTATTATCCAAATGGTAGTCTGACCAAGAGCAAGGTTATTTAGGAGTGCCCTGTACAGTGTCACCAAAAAGATATGCAAGTACTCTATGAGCTTAAATATGTCTCACAAAAATCAGTCACAAAGATAGGGGTTTAAATATATTTAATAATAAATAATAAAAGAACAAGACAATACTCAGTAAATCAACACAGTAACTTCAGAGTTCAAGATCACAGGAAACATTTAAAGCAATATTGCAGGACAGTCTCAAATAAATACATAAAACATCTAAAATAATCTTTACTATATTCCTAACTACATCTAAGAGTTACTAAGCCCTAGAAACTTGGCTACAGAGCAAGGCAAGTGCAGATGTGATGATGAGTGGATGTTCTTGTTAAGTCAAAGACAAAGTACAAAATACCCAGTCTCTCTGTGAGAGAGTTCTTAGATTAATATCAAATATTATTGCTGGGTTAGCTTGGATGACATGACTTTTTGTCACCTGACTTCACTTTCCAAGCTAAACCCCTTTTGTTAGAAACTAACAGAATTTAGCAGTTCTCTGTGAAAATACATAGCCTTCAAATGCTTGCACCTACTAGAAGACATAAAACAATAAAACACTTACAAAACAACACAGTATAGACATCTTGTCTCCTGTTGACTGAAATGGTAAGATAACTTTTATAGCACAATCAACGTTTTGCAAGTTAACCCTTTTATGTTCTAGTTTCTACTGCTAAAACATATACATTTGCACAGGTATATAGTTTATATGCATTTCTGTTCTTTTCCAGTAGGTACACTCTGAACACATCATTGAAGCTCAGTACTGTACAAACCCTGTTCAACACACACTTTTGTACCAGAAGTTTAATATACACATAACATATAGTTCTCTTACATTTGTAAGGCAAGCATATGAATCATGTTGATATTCACAAATGACATGATTATTTACAAAATTCCAAATAGCTGGGCTGGCAGTATTTCCTTCTGTTACATTTCTATAAAAATCATATTAATATTCACAAATGACATAGAATTATTTACAAAATTCCAGCTAGCTGAGCTGGCAGTGTTTCCATTTGTCATACTTCTTCCCCCCATGAAACCTCAAGCTAGTTTTTCAAATGACCATTGAGAAACATTGCTTGAGAGGGTTGAGCCTATCTGGGAATACCTTACCCCATTTGCTGTCTTAAGAGCCCATCTGCATTGGCATTGCTAACCCCATGGCAGGGCTGCACTGTCATATCATATGCTTGCTACTCTAGGCTCCACTTGAGTAACTTGGCATTTTGCTGGCTGGTTCAATCTAGCCATGTTAAGGGATTGTGTCTATAAATACAGCGAATTTCCTTCCATACAAATATGGCTGAAATTTCTGCAGTGCCCACACGATTGCTAGGTATTTCTTTTCTATAGTTACATAGCATTCCTCCCTGGGGTGGTGGCTATGACTGAGATATACCACTGGGTGTTCTTCTTCCTCTGAGGACACCTGACTAAGCACAGCCCCCATCCCATAGTTTGAAGCATCCACTTGCACAACAAATTATTTTCTATAAATTGGACTGGCTAACACAGGAGGTCCTCCTAAAACTCCTTTAAGCTTCTGGAACACCTGCTCACATGTTGGGGTCCACACTACCTTATCTGGCCTGTTTTTCCTTGTCAAGTCTGTCAGTCGAGCAGCTATGGTACTACAATTGGGGACAAACTTTGTGTAGTACCCTGTTGTCCATAAGAATGCCCTCACCTCCCTTTTGGTAACAGGGGCAGGCCATGCCTGAACGGCTTCCACTTTGGTAGGTTCTGGCCTGATCTTACCATTCCCCAGTCTATGTCCCAGGTAGGAGACCTTTGTCATACCCACCTGGCATTTGCTGGACTTAGTGGTCAACCCTGCCCTCTGTAGTCTGCCCATCACCTCCCTGACATGCTGACGGTGCTCTTGCCAGGAATGGTTGAAGATGGCAATATCATCTAGGTAAGCAAGGGCAGAATTTCCTGATCCTGCTAGAATATGATCTATCTGCCTCTGGAAAGTTGCTGGGGCATTTTTCATCCCAAAGAGCATCTTTATGAGCTCATACAAAATAAAAGGAGTCACAAAGGCTGACCTTTCTCTAGCACTGGGAGTCAAGGGGCACCTGCCAGTAAAATCAATAGTGGTAAAATACTTAACCCCACCCAGCTGCTCTAGGGCTTCTTCTGTCCTAGGCATGGCTCAAGCATCTGACTCTCTTTGACTACTTAATTTCTTGTAGTCCACATAGAACCTGGTGCTGCCATCCTTCTTTGGCACCAGCACCAAAGGGGAGGCCCAGGTACTGCTGGACTCCTGGATTACCCCTAGTTCCAACATTTCCTGTAATCTTCCCTCAGAGTCTGTTTGACTCTCTCACATACCCTGTAAGGGGCCTGCTTGATAGGCCTTTGGGGTCCTGTATCCACATGGTGCTGCACCAGGTGGGTGCAGTCTGGTTTCTCAATGAACATGTCCTCAAACTCCTGCAACACTGTTCAGATTTCTCAAACCTGGGTAGATGATAGCTGCTGGGACATTGCTCCCCATATCCACTGAGGTGTCAGTCCGAGCCTCACTGAGGAGATCAGTCACCAGATCCCTTCAGACTCCTCCTGCCATCCACTGCAAATACTCAGAACAAGGGCCCCCCTATCATGGTAAGGTTTTATCATGTTAACATGGTACAGTTTGTGCTCCTGCCTAGCAGTTCTACCATGTAATTAACATCACTGACCTTCCTTACCACCCTGAAGCATCCCTCCCAAGCTGCCTGAAGCTTGTTGTGTCTGACAGGAATGAGAACCATTGCCCGCTGCCCTACAGCATACTCTCTGGCTAGAACAGTCCTGTCATACCAGACCTTTTTCTGCTGTTGAGCTTCTGCCAGGTTCTCCTGGGCCAAGATCATGAGTTCCTTGAGCCTTCTCCTGAGGTTTAAGACATATGGCGCAACAGACTCCTTGTGGGATTCACAATCACCCTTCCACTCATCTTGAATCAAATCTAGAGGTTCCATCACCCTATGCCCATACAGCAACTCAAAGGGTGCAAACCTATGGATTCCTGGGGCACCTCTCTGTAACCAAACAACAGATGGGGCAAATATTTGTCCCACTCCCTCTTAAACTGGTCTGCAAATGCCTGTAGCATGGACTTTAGTGTAGAGTTTAACATCTCAACAAGACCATTAGTCTGAGGATGGTAGGAGGTGGTCTTTAGGTACCCCACAGTACTTCCACAGACAAGCCAGCAGGTCTGACATGAAATTGGCACCTCTGTTAGCCAGTATTTCTTTTGGGAAACCTACCCTGCTGAAAATCTCTAACAAAGCATTTGCCACATTTTCTGCCTCAATGGCGGACAGGGCCACCGCTTCAGTGTATCTTGTAGCATAATCTACTACCACTAGGATATACTTTTTTCCTGTGGAATGTGGGGTACTTAGAGGCCTCACAATATCCATAGCTACCCTCTGAAATGGCTCCTCAATCACAGGCAAAGCCATCAAAGGAGGTTTCACCTTGTCTCCTGCCTTGCCTACCTTTTGGCACTGCTCACAGGTCTTGCAGTACCCTGTTACATCTCTGGAAATCCCAGGCCAACAAATGTTCTGCATAATATGTCTCTTTGTACATTTTATGCCCATATGACCTGCAAAGGGAACATCATGGGCTATGACTAGATGTGCCAGATGGTACACTCTGGGCACTACCAACTGCTGGATTTTCTCACCCTCTAGCCCTCCCTCAGGGGTCCACTGTCTATACAGTAACCCTTTATCCCAGTGTACAGATTCCCCCTTCCCTTAAATATCAAGTGTCTCACTAGCTACCTCTTTCAGGCCTTGTAATGTAGGGTCTGAGAGCTGAGCTTGTCTCAATACTCTCTTAGTAACCCTCCCCAGCTCCCCTTCCACAGGAAGTCTGACATCTTCTGACAGTGGTGCCTCACTGTCAGCCTGGGTACTACTACTCATTTCTGCACTTGCAGTCACTCTGTCCAAGGGAACATCAGTACCCACAAGCAGCTGTGGCTCACCTTCAGTGTCACTACTACAGGGTAGTTCCCTCCCTGAAATAACCACCTCACTAGTCCTGGCTGCAAGTGTGTGGTCTGTCTGGGTCTCCCTCGGCCTACCAGACCCACATGCTTATCTCCAACGTGACTGCATGAAACTGTATGCAAACATGGTACTGCATTATCAAAATCATTCCCTATTAGGACATCTGCAGATATATCCTCAAACACAACTGCTTGGTGGCTTCCTTTTCTACCCTCCCAGTCAAGGTAAACCCTAGTCAAAAGTATTTGGAATGGGGTCCTTCTTAAAGCTCTGACTGGAGTAGACTGCCTAAGCAAGTAGTACTCCTCTATAACCATTGCAGGCTTCACAATGGTTAGGTCAGAGGCCATGTCTCTCTTAGTAATGGCCTCTTTCCCATTTACAAAGATAGGATATAACCTCTTGTGGTAGTTTGGTACCCTTATTGTCTTGAGACAACTTACTGCTGGCATCCTGTTATTCCCACTTACTGGCTCTCCCACCTTTCGTTCCCACCTTGCCTCTGTGGACATCTATAGGCTACATGGCCCCACTGGTTGCATTTAAAACATTTAACCCTTGGTCCTGGAGGTGTACCTAGACTATTGGCTTTCCCTGCTACTGACAGACACTGTTCGGGCAGTCTAGGCTGCCCATCATGGGTTCCCTTGGATCCATGAGCAGCACTGGGTGTCCCTTTCCTGTGCAGTGAGTATAGGTCTCCCTTCTTCCCCAACTCATCTGCAGTATTGCTTTGCCTATCAGCTAAACAGATTCTCATGTCCTCAGACAAAGTGCTAAGGGCTTGTTCCCTCACCAAAAGGTCTGCCACCCCTTCAAAAGTGGTTATCTGACATCCACTCATGCACTTATGAAAATAAGTGCTTAGTTCAGCAATATATTCACACACACTTTCATCTGCCTTTTGTCTATGCTCATGAAACTTTTTTTCTGTAAGCTTCAGGTGTTAACTTAAAACAATCTAAAAGCAATTCTTCATTGTGTTATAATTTAAGCAATCAGTATCAGTCAATTTAGAAATATCAGTTACAGCTTTACCATGGAGTAAGGGGGTCAGGAACTGTACCTAGAGCCATTCGTCAACATTATACTGTTTACATACCCTTTCAAACATATGATTGAAACTATCAAAATTATCCCCCTCTGTAAATTGTGGAAGAAATTTACTGACCTTTGTTGCTTCTGGGGTTTGGTTACTCCCTTCCCCATTACCTCCATGATCCTGGAGAAGAGTCAGCATCTCCTTTTCATGTTGCCTCTGCCTCTCATTCTCCTCAGCCTCCAGATGTCACAGTTTCTCATTTTCCTCAGCCTCCAGACACCTCAGTCTTTCTGCTGCTTATATTTCCAAATGTTTGGCATCCAGCTTAAGTCTCTTTAACTCCAGACAGATTTTTAAGTCTTCTGTGGAAAGGTTGAACTGTCCATTTCTGAGAGTTGTGCATCTCCAAGACCAGTTTGATTGTCCTCCTGATTGCTGGTCTGCAATGCAGCTGATCCCAAGGCTGCAATCATTTCTGCCTTAGTCAGGTTGGCAAGCACCAGTCCTTTATACTGGCACATCTCAGCTAACAGGCTCCTTGCCAGCTTGCCATACTCCTCTGTTGACATGCTTGCCTGCTCTCCCTGACTAACTAAACTAACAAAAAAAATAAAACAATTGTGATATGAAACTCTGAATGTTCACTGTGTGGCTGATTGAGACTACAAACACCTTCAGTGACCACTGTACACAGGCTACAGGAATTCAATATCTGCACCACTCCACCACTGCCAACCAATTAATATGTGACACCCCAGCACTGGCCTAGTAATCAAGGAGCCTCAATCCTCTCCACTGGCAACAGCGGAGGACATACACAATGGGAGGATGACAAGTACACACACAGAAAAGTGCAATTTCCCGTAAGAGTACACAGAGATCACAGTCAGTCTGGGGTTGGTTTCTCCCTCTTTCTTAGATCCCCAATGCGACTACCCACTGGCACAGCTATAGGGTTGACATCTCAGCCGAATGGCCAAGCTAAGACCTCCAGTGCCCTCCCTGTCCAACCACTGCTTCATGTCCCTGCCCAAGTAGCTCACACACACACACACACACACACACACACACACACACACACACACACACACACACACACACACACACACACACACACACTTTGAGATTTGTTTTATATGCAAACACACGGACACACACTCATGGGAAAGGCTGGCACAGGTTTACAACTATGCCTCCTTCTGCCCAGACTATAAGGTAGTTCCAGCTGCTCACCAGCCAACTCTTTATCAGCTCCTTAAGACCCTTAACAAAGGGTGTCCAATCCTACTGTGTAATGTTACAATTATCCAAACGGTAGTCTGACCAAGAGCAAGGCTATTTACGAGTGGCCTGTACAGTGTCACCATCTATATATATATATATATGTTTAGTGGAAATAGATATGGAAGTACTCTAAGATCTTAAATATGTCTCACAAATATCAGCCACAAAGATAGGTTTAAGTATATTTAATAATAAGTAATAAAAGAACATGACATTACTCAGTAAATCAGCACAGTAACTTCAGAGTTCACAGAAAATATTTAAAACCACATTGCAGGGCAGTCTAAAATAAATACAGAAAACATCTAAACCAATCTTTACTATATTCCAAATGAAAGATATGCTACAGAAGAGGTTTATTTGACAGAGGAAATAGAATTAATGAAGAGTAATTTTAGACCGAAAGGATATGAGGTTAAAGTACTGGAATTATCCTTTAATGAAGTGATAAAAAAGAGAGTAGGTTCTGAAGGGGTTGTCAGCAGTAATAATACTATTGTAAATAATTTTTGGTTGCAATGAGGATGAGTATCCAGTAGGTGGTGGTGGTAGAACATAAACAAATGCAGCTAAAGCAATGTTACATTATACTTTTGATTCCAGTGACATAAAACAAAGGATAAAAAATAACTGTAAAATATTCAAATGGTATCCTGATGTAATGGGAATCATTGAGAATGCACCCAATTTTGTAAAGAAGAAGTGTAGAAATCTGAAGGAATATTTTAATCAAGAAGAAAGATAAGCTGTAGCTGTTGATAACAGAGGAACCTACACGTCATAATTATAACTATTGTGGGTATATTTTAGATGCTCCATCAGATTTTGTAGCTCTGTTATTAGGATTTATGGTAGCTGAGGATTTTTTTAATTGTAATTCAATTAGTGTCATCCATTTTGCGCAGTGTTCTGGATATGAAAGTTTTTCCACTGTTAAAAACTACTTGAGTGTTAAAATGTAGAAAGTAAACAGGGGTCCAGGAAAGTAAATAATGTGGGAAGAAATAGCCAGGGAATTGTTATGGCTAGGCTTGTATAGGCCCTAGGGCTGATAGCCTAGTACCAACCTATGAACCTATGATATGGACATTTATATGACATGAAGACAGACAATATAAATAAAGCTTTGCATAAGCCTGAGCAGAATTGTGTAAGTTGTAAAATGCTTATATATATTTATATATGGGTCTACTTTTTTTTAATGAATTCCCACTTCATCGAACATTAAATAAGCGAGTCCCGTTTGTCGAATGTGCAGTTTTCTGAAAGCTGACTTCACTGCATTACATTTGATTGACATAGGTCACATTGTTGCAATGGGGGAAGAAGTTCAGGTACAAGATTTTTTACAGTGTATGTAGATGGTCGTGCTGCTGACTAGTTCTGTGGTATGCCAGATTTTCAGGTAGGTGTTGCAATATTTAGAAAGAGCAGAATTATTTTAAGAGCATTGATAGCTTTAGTTTGAGATCACATTGCATTAAGGATTGGGAAATTTGCCCTTCTTTTCACTATATTATGATCTCAGAGTTGGTATATATAATTTGCAGTGGGTGTAGGGGATGCAGAGGGGCTTGCCTCCCTGCAAAAATAATGGAAATTTTTATTTTTTTTTTTTAATTAATGATCTATGTTTGGATGTTTTATATAAGTTTTTATAGGGTCTATGTCAATTCTTTGAACGCTCACAATTTCGAACGTTACATGGTCGAGACCAAACGTTCGAAATTGCAAGTGTTCGAAGATTGACTTTCAACGGCGCCGTATGCTGCAGATATGGAGAATTTCCCTTTTCTGCACTGAAGTGCGGTCTCGGAGTTGGTATATATAAGTAGGGGGGTGTGGGGGTGCAGGTGGGCTTGACCCCCTGCTCACACTGTTAAGGTGTGTTTTTCTTTTTTCTTTTTCTTTTTTTTGATGTTCGAACATGCAAATGTCAAACATTTGGTCTCGCTCATGTAATGTTCGACATTTTGGATGTTCAAATATTTAACATAGACCCATTTTTATACTAGAGGTGAATGCAGCTGCATTTATTTTGTGAAAAGGTATTGTAAGCGTGTCGTTTGTACGGTCAGTATAAAACAGATGAACATGCATGGGTTTTATTCAATCAGCTTTATTATGTACAAACACATCAGGACTGAGGCAAATAACTTTAACTTAGATAAACTTAGATAAACTTATAAACAGACTGACCATTTCTCTCATACATGTTCACTCTCCGGCTGCTCTCTCAAAATAGCACTGAAGCTAGCACGTGTTTGTTATTTATATACATGTTCATGCTTCTTAAAGGTATAACATACATAGATACTCTACATCCTCCCTATTTGAGAAATAAATCATACGGAGGACATTGATTGGCAAGCAATAAATACAAGATAATTCTCTGACATGCAATTATACAGAACTAAATACATAGACACTTACGTCCAGGTTGCTGTGTATTTCACACTAGGTCTGGAGATGCAACCAAATCGTGTGACATAGAATTTAGAATCAGGTTTAGCAACTGCAACTGTCTCTGCTGAATGTTCAACCTTAGGGATATCTGGAACAGGAACATTGTCTGGATTGCTCCGAGATTTAGAGTCTGCATCACAGAAACAATACTGCAATATCAGTTCTGATACAGGAAGAAGATGTCTGCGATTTCTCCTGTACACCACACCCTCAGATTTCACAAAATAGGATCTCAGCTCGGCACATATACCTGTTACTTTACCAATCCAGTCGAAACCTTTTGCCTTTTATATCCTCACTGTCTCTCCTTCTTTTAATGGATGAAGAAATCTGCTCTTTTTATCATAACTGAACTTCTGGAAAGAACACTTTCTGAATAGTTGGGCTTTGACTGCTCTGTTATTCTTAGCTGTAGGCCTCAACAAACTGGAACTGATAGGCAGGGTAGTTCTGGTTTGCCTAGATAGAAGTTTTTGAGCAGGGGAGCCAAGTATATCATCACATGGTATGTTTCTGAGATTAAGTAAATTAAAAATACATCAATATTATCACATTTTGACTTCTGTAGTATTGCTTTGCACTCTGTACTGCACGTTCAGCTAGACCATTTGACTGAGGGTATTCGGGATTACTAGTAGCATGTACAAAGTCCCATTCTTTTGTAAAATTCTGAAACAATTGACTTGTAAATTGAGTATCCTTGCCAGAGATAAGCTTATGAGGAGTACCATGAACTAAGAAATGATGTTTCAAGTTAGCAATAACAGTAATGGATATTAGGTTAGGCAACAAATCAATCTCAAACCAGTTCGAATAAGAGCCGACCAACACTAAGTAATGCTGATTGTTCCACTTGAATATGTCAGTGGCTACTATTGACCAAGGTAGTTCAGGAACTTGACTTAGCTGAAGTGGTTCTTTTTACAAAAGCAATCTAGTACTATTGCATACTGAACAAGATGAAAGCACTTTGTCAATGTCTTTTGCTAGAGAAGGCCAAAACACTAGTCCTCTCACCCTTCTTTTGGTAGATTCGGAACCTGGGTGACCACAATGCAAAACCTGGATATATTCACATTGTAAGGAACAGGAACAGCAACTTTAGAACCTTTGAAAATAATGTAATCTTCCATCATCATCTCATCTCTGTAAGGAAAATATGCTTGTACTTCAGGTGGTACACTGGATTGCTTTGACAACCATCCTACCTGGATGTAGTGGCTGAGCTTTTGCAAAACAGGATCAGTATTTGTATGATCTCTCAGCTCATCATCTTGTGGTCAAAAAATTACACACCTCCATGACATCGAAGACAAAATTCCTTGCACCAAATCGTTCCATTGTATTCCTGGGTGATCTGGATAAGGTATCAGCCAAATAAAGAAGTTTGCCTTTTATATAGACCATTCTGAAGTTGCATGTTTGCAATTTCAGCATCAATCTCCCTTCTTTTCTAATATAGCAGGAAAAGCCTGGAATCTCCTCCCAAATGAACTCTCCACACTTCCCTCACTATCCTGTTTCAAAAATAAATTGAAATTGTTCCTCAAAACTCACTGGTTATGCCCATGCTCCAAACCTGACTAGTCTATTATATGTGTCTCCAAATACTTTTCTCTTCCTGCCCTGACTACTTACACACTTCAACACCTCCTTATTAAACTAATTTTACTAAGCTATCTCTAGCATACCTTGATTGTATTAGCATTCCTTTGTTATGCCTGTATTCTTCACTCTAAATATTACTGTGATAACCTGAAATAGGCACTGTAAATAGTTTGTATTTGTCTCATGTGTCATTAGTTGTGATTGTGTTAATTTCATTGTCCTATCTAGGAGCTTATCTCCCCGGGCCTCTACTGAAAATGGACATGTATCCAGTTAGACTAGCCCGGTAAACAAATGTAAAATAAAATAAATAAAAATTCTTTGTAATCTTGCTGGAGTGGAATGCATAGGCTTCTTTAAAATAGTAACTAGGTGCTGATGATCAGTTTCAATCTGAATATCTTGACCATAAATATAATCGTGAAACTTTGAACCTGCAAACACAATTGCCAAACGTTCCTTCTCAATCTGAGCATATTGCATTTCAGTTTAGGTAAGAGTTCTAGATGCATGGGCTACTGGTCTACCCTCTTGAAGAATAATTGAACCAAGACCAAACTCTGAGGCGTCACAGGAAAGAGTAAATGCTTTATTGACATCATAGTACCTTAGTGTAGGTGGAGCAGAAATTTTCTTCTTAAGATCATTGAATGCTCTCTGGTGCTCTTCTAACCATGTCCATGCAACATTTTTGCAAGTCAGCTCTCATAAAGGAGCTGTCAGTTCACTGAAATCTGGTATAAACCCACCCAAATAGTTAACCATACCAAGAAAAATCTGTAGAGCTTGAACATTATCTGGAACAGGCATCTGAAGACTAGCTGCTTACTTGGATGGGTCTGGTCATAACCCAGAACTAATAAACGAATGACCTACATACATGTGACTTCTGGTAGTCTGAATTTGCACTTCAGAGGATTCAGCTTTAAGTTCACTTTACATGCTCTGTCTAGAACTTTCTTGAGGTCTCTGTCATGCTCTGCTTCACCATTGCCTCTGTCAATTAAATCATCTACTATTATGGTACAGGGATAACCTGAAAAGATCTGTTCCATTGCACACTGGAAGACTTCACTTGCAGAATTTATTCCAAATGGCATCCTGAGGAATCTATATCTTCCAAATGTGGTACTGTATGTAGTCAGTAATGAAGATTTGTGATCAAATCACTTGCCAAAATAAACTCTTTGCATCCAAGACAGAAAATACAGTGGCATTCAGTATCAGGGCTGGGACTTCCTCGACTGTTTGCATGGGATGATGAGGTCTTTTCAATGCCTTATTCAAGTCTCTTGGGATTATGCATATTCTAATCTTGTCTGAGCCTTTTTTCTGAGCAGCTACCATTCAGTAGGCTCTGTAACTGGACAAATCACACCTTGCTGAGCCATTTTATCCAACTGAGGTTTAACTCTGCTCTGCATAGCTATTGGAACTCTTCTTGCTGGTCTGACCATTGGACTGACCTCTGGGTCTAACTTCATGGAATACACAAGTGGAACCTTGCCTAGTTTGTCATTGAAAACAGCATATTCTGAGAAAATAGTATCAGTGAAGCTGGAATTGGGACATGTGGTTATATGATGAACCTCTTTAGTAAAGGAAAGCAAGTCCATTCTCAAACTATTTCTGAGACCTAATAACAACTGCACAAGTCTTCTGATTATGTAAAACAACAACTTATAACTGTTCCCAGCCAAATAATATGAAAGCACTACTGAACCTTTGGTTTGAGTTTCTTCACCTCCATATGCAACAAGTTTCTGCTGACATGACATTACACTTTGAACCAGTTTCTACTTTGAGCTCGATGGATTTGCCATGGATCAGGACAGTACAAAACACTTCGCTCTTTGCCAACAAATCTACTGCATTAACCTTTTCACCAATTACTGATACACCATCTACATAGAAAGTAGACTGTAACCCTACTTGATCAATTTGCTTTTTCAAGTAGCCTTTCTTTGCAACTAAGTGAGGTTTACTTGACTTGCAAAACTTTTGAAAATATTTCCATTTTTTACACTTGTAACATTGCCGACCGAATGCTAAACACTTTTCTCTTTTATACTCATGGTTGGCACCACAACTATGGCAATTAACAATGAAGCTTGACTTGGGTTTTGTTGACTCACCCTTGTGCTGTACTGAGCAACCTTTGTTCTGCACTGAGCAACCTTGGTTCTGGAATGAGGAACCTTTGTTCTGTGCAGAGCATGCTCCTTTAACTGAAATAGTCTTAGAACTTTCTGGAAAGCTAAGGATTTTCCTTGCCACATCTGCAGGGGCTATAGCTGCCATGTGCTTATGCCTGTTTCTGCTTGACACATGCTGCATGCTGTCTACATTTGCTTTGGAGCTTGCTGAAGCCATGCTCTTGTCACTTGTAAGCATACTTGTGTGCCTTTCTGTACCTTCATGGATCTGACAAATCTCAATAGCCTTGCTCAACATTAAGTCTCGATCACAAAGCAAAATCTTTCTCACAGCAGCACTGTTAATAACATGCACAAGCCTGTCCTTTATTAGCTCATCTTTTAAATCACCAAACATGCATGTTTTAGCTTTGTTTCTCAAGTCAGTGATATAAGCTGCAAATGTTTCTTCTGGCCTTTGGTCTCTTGTGTAAAACAAATACCTCTGAAATGTGACATTGGTCTGGGGGGGTTACAATTTTCTATGAATTGATGTTTCACACACTCAGGATCTTCCCTTGATTCATCCTGAATAACAATATGATGGTTTTTACCTTCACCTTCATATACTGCTGGTGTATACACAAATGAACGCTGTCTATCATGGGCCTCTGACCCAGCTAGGTTTAGCAAAATGAATGCTCTGGAGCGTGCATCTTTATCTGAGTAAGCTGTCTCTATGAAAATATCGTACTCTTGTACAAATATTCTCCAATTCTCTGCAATATTCTGGCCAAATACAAGTTGTGAGGGTTTTGGAAATCCATCTGCCATGCCACCAACTTATAGTAAAACACAATGTACCCCAAGTCTACTTGTAACTATACAAACAAACAAACATACATATATATAGCTATATGGATGTGTGTGTGTATATATATATATATATATATATATATATATATATATATATATATATATATATTGTAACTATGCCCAGTAGCATAATAAACCTCTGAGTAATTGAACTCTGCAAAAAAATACTTTGTGAAATAAGTCTCCGTGGTACAAGAACACTCTTGAAGTTATTGTACTGTAAAGTCATCTGTCATCACTGTAAGTAACATTTCAAAGTAACAGCACATTGCAAATAAACAGTACACAACACACTGAAACACTTCCAAAATGGCTGTACTTTGCTAAATTACTCTTTACAGAGCAAGAAACACTCTGTAATGGCAGCCCTTCACGAATAGACACACCCAGCACAAGAAACTTTTCAAAATGGCTGTATTTTGACTGCACTTCATGAAATAGTTGCACTTTGCACACAACAGATTCTTAGGAATAAATGCACGGTAATAAACACACACTGTAAGCCCTTTTACACACTTTGTGATGCTTCGAATAGCTCTAGTTATGCTCTGAGTAGCTTCAATCAATGAGAAATAACCGTTTATGCCAAAACACTGTAATTTGCAAAGAAACATGCAGTCACCTTGCTTTATTTGTGCTTAATACGCCCTTTTTGCCTTTTATTATATTAATTTTGCCCATTTAATTGCTTTTCATGTGCTTGTTTTAATTTAAACATGCTCGTTTTGCAATTCCAAAGTAACTCTGAACCTTCTATGTACATTTCTTATAATCGTTTTATCAGATATCTTAATTTCGAACGTCATTTATTTAATAAACTTTTTATTCTTTTTGTTTGCATAATAAACATTTCTGTGCTATTTGTTTGCTTAATAATGCATGCTGTGCCCTTGTAATGCTTCGTTTTACCTTTTTTAATAAAATAATCGTTTATGCAGTTTTTCATTGCCTCTAGCCTGTTTCTGGCCCTTTTTGCTCTTGTTACTCTTATTCTACCTTCACTGCTGATTCTGCACCTTGTATCTCTGGAAACTATTTGGAATCCTGGTTCTTACAACATCAGGATAAAACAGACGAACATGCATGGGGTTCGTTCAAGCAGCTTTATTATGTACAACACATCAGGACTGAGGCAAATAACTTTAACTTAGGTAAACTTATAAACAGACTGACCATTTCTCTCATACATGTTCACTCTCTAACTGTACTCTCAAAATGGCACTGAAGCTAGCATGTGCTTGCTATTTATATACACATTCTGTCCTTGGAAATGCTTCTTAAAGGTACAACACACATACATAATCTACAACGTGTACTGAAATTGTGAAGAGGAAGTTCAAATTGTTCTGGTGTGTCTATTTTCATTGTTTTATTGCAGTGTGCTTTGTAGGATTGTATTTGTTGTTTAAGGCTGGGATGTTTTTGAGTAAACTAGTTAACATGTCAATAAAAAAAGTTGTGTGAGAGTTCTAGGTTGAGGTATTTCAGTTTGTATATCTGTTTTTTGGTGGTTTAATTGTTGATGCAGTGTATTTTTGGAGATGTGTGTTTTCGAAGTAGTGGAGTCACTTATCTAATGTTCAATGAAGTGTGAATTTGTTAAAAAGAAGTAGATCCATAGATAGATAGATAGATAGATAGATAGATAGATAGATAGATAGATAGATATTTAGGAATTGCTGATTTGAGGCTGAGAGGGGTGACCCAAAAACTCTCTTGTAAGTGAAAAAACGTGATGGCAAATTTTAATCAATGCATATATACAACCATAATGGAATAAAACTATAAATTTTAAATGTTTTAAAATCAAGGCCATTGAAATACTGCTTTTATTTATTCATAGATTCATAAGTTCATAGGTGTATTATAGGTTAAAGACCACTAGGGCACTTATATGCCTAGCCATGCAACCCAAATGTGATCACAAACATGATTTATATAGGGAATGATTCACTGACTGCGTCTGTCCATCAGAGACACAGGCACCAGACCAGGGGTGAATTTTTGACTACCTATCCATTTGTCCAAATTGTGCTTAAATAGAGATAGGGAGGAACTCTGCTTCACATAGATGTGGTCTGTTCCAGAAAATAGGAATTATCTGAGAAACATATCTGTCTCTCTAACTTGTCCTATTTATGTCACAAGCAATATTTATGTCTTTTAGTCAAGTAGTTCTGATGCTGTTTGTTTTGCAGATGAGCAAAAGCTTCATCAAAACAGGGTCCATGGATGCCTTGTATGACAGGCAAAGATTACCTCTCAGAAGTTTGTATGATACTGAATAAAGTAACAGGGCTTTGAGCTGGTCAGTGCAGGATATTATGTTTACTCCTTGTATTTTTTTTTAAATAACATTTGTGGATGTTTCAGTTGCTGCACATGACTGGTCAGGTACATATCGAAGGGGGCATTATGCACTATGATGGGACAGATGAGAGCCAAGTACAGTGGTATCATGACCTCTCTGGACCTAGATGCAATGCCTTTGCTTGTAAGTTGAGCAACATAGAAGGATTTTCCTACTACTTTGCACACATGTAGGTCGAAGGCTAGGTTACTATCTACATGAGTTGCTAGATCCTTGACTAGTGAATAATCTTTTAGGGATGTTTTATTGATGAAGTAGTTACCCAGGGTGGCCAACTTCCCAAAAGGTATTATAATGCATTTGTTGGCGATGAGTTTTAAGCTATGGCTTTGGCATCAAATTCTTGCCTATGTTAGACCTTCCTGAAGGGTGTTCTTGTGATTATTGTATTCAGTGACTATGGCCCAGTTTGAAATTATCTGCAACCTTGGTTAGTCAGAGGCCTTTGACATTGCTTTTGATGTAGTAGAAGTAGATGCCAAAGAGGAGTGAGACTAGCACAGAGCCCTTGGGGACTCCACTGGTGACTGGTCTCTTTGTGGAGGTGTCCTCACTGATTCTAACCTCTTGGGTCCTATCAGTGAAACAGGTAGCTATCCAGCATATTACAAAGGGGGTTATACCTAGTTCCATAAGTTTGTTGACAATGCCCAAGTGGGGTATTGTATCAAATGCTTTAGCCAGATCTAGATAAGGTGTAGGCACCATTTTCCTTTCATCCATTGCCTTAGTGACCTCTTCAAAGAAGTCCACCAGATTAAGGAGGCATGGCCTTCCTTTGAGAAAGGCAAACTGGGGTGGATCCAGTGTCTGGACATCTTCTATGTTGCTGTTTATAATTTCCATGACAATTCTTTCCATGGCTAGGAAAATAGGACTAGTCATACTAGTGGATCTGTAGTTTCCAGGATCTATTAGAGGACCTCCCTTATGAAGGAGGATAACTGTCTCAGTCCTCCATTCACATCATTGATTTATAATATGTGGTTAATTAAAGATTACACTTAGGCAGACAGTTAATTTATTGTGGTTTGTCTGATAAAGCCTGTAGTACATTGAAAGATGAAAGTGCTTACTATTAGTTTATATTTTAGATAATATACTGTCTATTCTTTGAAAAAAACATATTTTTGTTTTATTATTTGTTTACGGTTATTTGTCTAATTAGGCCTTCTTTTTCTCTGTTTAAACCAAAACCTGCATGCAGTCTGCAAAACAAAGAAATATGATGTCTACTAAAGAAGTGTCAGGACAGCCATAACCTTCCTAATTCATGAGTTGTACATGTCACTAGCATTCTCACAAGTCTTCTTTCCACTCAGTGTTCAGACATGCCTTTAAAGCTCGTCACTGTGTCTATCTCAAAATTATATTAATTACATTATTATGTCATTACAACACTAAATGTAATTAGTCACTAGAATGCTTCAGCTGAGATAGGTACATTCAATTAGATTATAATACAATTAATGCCGCCAGATCAGTGCCCTAATGGAATGCTGCTGTCCTACTTGTAAACTCCATTATACTGACCACATCTTCATTCTTTTTCATAAGTTTCTTCTAGAATCCTCACCCGTTGCTGAACTCACATTGCCCTTATTTTATTTTTCTAACTCTTTTTAACTTAGATAATCCTTTTCTTTTTCTTTTATTGGTATACTTATCTACAATAGTTATACACTTTCTTTTAACCTATGCACATATCTTCTGCATTTATCACATCTGATTCTTTGTAATGACATAGGTTTTTCTAACCACTATCACAGCTTATTTTTGATAACACTTTTCTAAGCAGCTCTTCTGTTTATTCTTGCAAGTTCTAAGCATCTCCCTGCTTAACTCCTGTAAGCTGCTCTAAATTCCATGCTTGGCTCCTTATCCACCTTCTAGGGAACATAAGTGAGGCTATAGACCCCTGTGCAATCCCCTTTAATGCCAAGGACAGTAGGGCACTACTCTCAAATAGTTCTCTCTTTCCTACCAGCTTTATTGCCCACTATCAGCCTCATACATTGACCATTCTCATGTAAACCTTATAAAGCTATTATTTTAAGTACTACAAATTCCCTTCTAAATTCACAGTAAGCTATTCACCTACTCTCTTTGCAATTTAGTAAATTGAAATTTTCTAATCTTAACCTACCACATTTTTTTCCAAAGAAGCTAACTTATTTTCATTAACCAAAATATTAACAAAGCTAATGTCAAACAAATCCTCTCACACACTGGTAAGTACAATTTACTAACTAACTCATAGCACAGCCTTTTATTTATTATTTATTTATTTTATTTTATTTTATTTTACATTTGTTGATCGGGCTAGTCTAGCTGGATACATGTCCATTTTCATTCAGTACCTCATTCCCCTTACTTATAGCCACTGACTGTATATTCACCATTGTGGACAAAGGATTATTTATCAGAACTGTGTTTGTTGCTTTGACATGTGCTTTTAACTTAGTTAAGCACCATCTGCTTCTCTCTCAACTTTTGAACAAAAGCTTTGCTATGGATTCTTTGAAATAGATTATTATTTAAGAAACACTCCAGTTTGTGTTTTCTTTGGAATTTCAGTTCATACGTCTGTCTTTTTACAATCAGGTGTACCACAGGGATCCATACCAGGTACTATCCTGCTCTCTCTTTCTTCATAAATAGCCTCTCTTCTGATTTCCAAACCCATATAATGATATGATATGCTAATGACATGGTTTTATTAAACAAGACACAACTCAGACATGCAAAATTCCCTACAGGAACAGTTTGCTGATTTCCATCTTTGGTTTCACAAGTAGAAAGGCATTGGGAATGTAGATAAAACTTAACTATAGATTTCCTACCACTCCATAAAATATTTTTCTACCACATTTTACAACCCTCGATGCAAGGCTATTTCCCACATTGAAAGATAAAAATACTTTATAGCCATCTAGACCCTTTTCTGTTTTCTTTCCCCATCCCATGCCATGCCTTCAAGCTGACTATTTTGCTCTTAAGTTAGTAACCCCAATATTATCTGCAGGACTGGATGACTATAGGTGGGTTAGAGAGGGAAATGGAAACACAGCGGAGATCTTCTTATACCGTTATATGTGCCACATATGTAGGAAAATTTGTCTTTTTGTGTCTGATGTCCTAACTGGGTAAAACTGTTCCATTCTGAGCATCACCACAATTAATGTCAGTCGGCTCCAGCCCTACCCTCTAATGCCAAATTTTTAACAGCACTCTGTCTTGGGGTTATGGCATACATCCATCAATATGGAAGTGCTGGATTACAGAGAGAAATCCCACCCCTTCCTCCAGAAGTGAGCAAACTGACAAAATGCTAGGCCTTCCCACCTCACTTCCTAACTCCTCAATTGCCCGATCTGCTATTTGATCTTGTCACCTGGGACACAGTTAGAGCTCCATCCATCTACGCCATGGAGTCAGTCTTTGATTTTGTGCTAATGTTGAGCTCACTAGCAGCAAAATGCTTTCTTAGAAATTTCTAAACCACCTGTTTGCCACAAGTCAATGATTATTCCATCCTGCTGCCTAAATGTAAGTATGTACTCCCTCCCCTTGCTCTGGGTAGTTCTTATAAATTTGCTGTACCATGGAGACATCACTGAGAGCTTTTAAGTTCCACTCATGATTTCCATTTAACTGAATTTGCCATACTCTCCTTTACAACAACCTTATACAAGTTATTTAATCCTAACTTTGGTTTACTTCTCACTGCTAACCTTTTCATCACCGCATCAATTTTCTCCTTAAGAATAAGCTCACGTCTACCAGGATTCATCATCATGCAGGGGTGACCATTCACACTAAATGCTATGGAAAGATCATACTCTAAACTTGCCACAGCACTCTGGAATGTCATATCTCTTCATATTCAAAACCAAGACGTGATCTAAAATAAACAAACAAATAAATAAATAAATAATACTTCACATGTCATTATTTTCGACCCAAAATACCTTATCTGCTTCTGACTACCTTTCAGTCATTTCCTTCTGCGGTCATTTATTTCCTTTATTTACGTCTCCCTTTTTCTTCATGCCTTCGGAGCTTAGGAATGCCATCTGTTTAAGTGGTTAAGCTTTCTCATGTTGTACACATTGTCACACACAGCCTATTTCTGTGGCTTAACTGTAATTTACTTTATATTTTTGTTCACTTGCTATTGTAACTGCCCTTAGAATTACTTGATTTACTCTATGTCAATTACCTCTGAAAAAACATTAATTTTTAATGTAATATTTTATATTTGTGTTGCAATGTCTGTCTGTGGCCTGGATCATGGCTAAAATGAGTCTTCAGATCAGCCCACTCACCATATCACTCAACCTACACACAATGAATATTTGAAAAGTAGGGGCGTCTAGCCCAAAAATCTGGACATCTAATTAACACATAAGCCTGCTTCCTGTAGGAATATAGAATACTACTCAGAAACACATTTAAAAAGCAGAGTGGCAAAAATGTTGGAAAAATATAAGCACATTGTCAGAGGCAGTGAAAAAATTGTAGACTTTAATGTACTGTATTACAAAATTCTAAAGCACAAGGTTATTTATTTTTGTTTCTGAAAATGGGAGAAGTGTTTTCGTTTTTCTTTAAATTATCAGTGGCAGTAGCATGTTGATCATACAGTGTGATTTTCTGTGTACTAGACAGCTTGAAAAGTCATGAGCGATGAGGTGGAATTCAGAAAATTGTGCGAAAGGATAAATCAAGCCTGAAAACAGTCATATATCTAAACATAGGTACTTCATGTACATGAGAAATCATGTCTGAAAATGAGAATATTTCTCCAAAATAGGGACAGTTGAGAGGTCTGATACTCATCCAACTGATAAGTGTGGCGATAAAATGAATATGTCTCTCACTGACTCTCTGAATTGATCTATTTTGCTATTTCTAACAATGTTGTATGAGGAGCATCACGTTTATCATGTGCTGTTTTGTACGATCTTAAAATATTATCATCATGCAGGAGTGACCATTCATGCTAAATGCTATGGAAAGATCATACTCTAAACTTGCCACAGCACCTTGGAATGTCATGCCTTCTCACATTCAAAAGTAAGATGTGATCTAAAATAAATAAATAAATAAAATTTCCCATTTCATTATGTTGGATCTAAAATACCTTATCTATTTCCATGTGGTGCTTAATACATTGCAGGTTGCTTTGTTACTGCTGTTGTGGAAGTGTGATCTAAGATGTGCAAGTCAGAGCTGAAGGAAAAGTTGATTTTTTTCTTTTTAATTTTTTTTTCTCTGAACATCTGCAAATTCAGAATTAGCATATATAAAGACAATAGTAATATGTGAGTAGAGCTACCACATTCGATGATACAGAGGATGGAGCCTCCTTGCACCACAGTTTGTTGAGCTGAATGCTTTATCTATTTTATATATTTCACTTAAAATGTTTTGTACTGTGGACAGTGTTGCAGACCACTCATCACAGATGGTAGAATGATCACCTTTTTCTCACTTTGACATTAATGTTTAGATAAGCTCTAGTGTGGAATTAAAACCAGAAATGTGCATTTAACTCTGTTTTAGTGTCCGTCTCATAGCTGCCCCACCTAGAGTATGCCAAGAGTGAATGTCACGTAAACAGTGTGGATTGCAACTGCATGCAAAAGGTATGATGCAAATACATTTCTTTCTTTATCTTCACAGGTAAGCCAGATCATAGGAGGACTATCAAACACTGCTCTGGGTTGCTTGTTGGGAGCTATCCCCGCCTCCTTCCCCTGTATTGCATCACTCATTAGTGGAATTTTGGTATGCTTCCATATTTTTTCAGAAATATTTATTATGAATTTTTTTTAATTTAAATTAAACACAACGTGTACTGTTGTCTCCTCACAGCAAGAGGTTTTGAGTCTTGGCTGGGATGCCTTCTGTGCAGAGTCTGCATGTCCTCTCTGTGTTCACTTGATATTTCTCCAGGTGCTCCAGCCAAAGATATGCAATAGGTGGATTGGTACTCTAAATTGGCCCTAGGTGTGAGTGTGCATGTGTATATGTGGTGTGGCAGAACAGTTTTGACAATGCTAGCCACCCCAGTAGTGTAAAAATTGAATCAAGATGTTTGTCACTGTTAAAATGGTGCTCCAACTTCATGTACATACACAAAGGGAAAAAGGGGTTGTTGAAGGATGGATGGATAGATAAATGGACAGATGATGGACGGATTTAATTTTCTGCTTTTTATACTAAGGATACAAAATGAAAAATGTGGTCTGTGATCATACTCAAATACATTTTTTCGAGAGTAAATATTTCACATCCTGCTGTTTGAACTGTCCTACTCATGACAAGATGACTTTGTTCTAGGTTCAGATGTGTATTCACAGGGCTAACGCCCTGGAGCCTATATATCCATTATAAGAACAGTTTGTATCAGGCACATGCATATGCTGTTCAGCTTTGCCATAACAAACTCTCTGCAGTACAGACATAACAAGCTATTACTGAGTTTGATGTCCTGTATGGCAAAAAGAAAAAGACTGCAATGCTCATGTTATTTTATTTTTCTAAACATATGCTCATACTATTTTCAGTGAAACGTTTGAAGTTTAGTGCAATGTAAGTGAATACATCGGATGACTGTACTAAATATAAACATACAGATTAGAAAGGTAAGTTGATGAGTGAAGCAGATACATCACACATAGCTAAGGAACAGAAATGAAAGCAGAAGAGAAACTTAAGCAATTATGTAAAAAATATGTATTTCTGAACTTAATGCATTTTTTTTTCTTTTTAACAGTATATTATCTGTGATCATTTTCTTACAACAGTTAAATTCTCAAAGCAATGCCATGTAAGTATTGTCCTACCTGTAAAACCATAGTGACAGTGGATATGTTAGTGCCTGTTCCAGTGGTAATACCTGCTGTAAGGTCAGCATGATCTTGTGTGGATATAGCACCTGATGATTCTTAGCATTAAACACAAAGACTATGGGACAGATATTCAAAGGTTAACTGACCTGTGTTAATGTATCTAGCATATATGCCACCCTCAGTTTATGAACATTGTGTCTGCTAGTTTTACAGGACAGTAATATCTAGATCGTGTGGTTTCCCTACACTTGAGCTCTAAAACCAGCATTTTTACATTAAGAGGGTTTTCTGACATCTCTCCTGTAACAGGTGTGCTGTAGAAAACCTATCTGAGTTGAGGGTTTCTGGCTGAAAGCTTATTATATGTTTTCCTGATTGGACCGCAGACCTTGCTGTTGTAAAACCTGTTTTACTGATTCTATATAAGCCCAGTGGTTTGTACTCAGGCTGCTGCTCCATGCAGTGCCCTTTATAGAAGCAAATGCTATAAAGTTAAAAATTTCCCTTAAAATAACTATCTCTGCAGCCTTTTCCAGTTCCCCTGCTGCTCTAGGAGAATCTGAGTTGCATGCAGAGCAGAGTCACCATGTTGGACAGCTACAGTTCACACTGAGTATAAAGCACCTATTCTTGGCCCGCTTAAGCTATCATCTCAGTCCTGTTAAATCTCCACACTTTTCTCCTCGGGTTAAACCCTATAGTAACAAAAAAAAACCAGCAACCATGGACAGGCACTTTCCTGCTATCTCTCTGGCCAGCCTGGTGGACATGGACATCCTAAGGCAATGTAGCAATTGTCTCATGTATACTGACAGCCATTTAATCCTGAAACAAACAAACACAATATGTGGGAGATGTAGTTACACTAGGAACATTGAGATGCGGCTCTCACAAACTGACAAATCAAATGACAAACAGGTTGTCAGCACACGCACATCATTTCCCTCACTAAATAAGGTCTCAACACATAAACACACATATGCAGAGATACTCCCAAGTAATTTACCAAACCTCAGTGGCCTCTTGTATGGTGCCCTCGGAAACCACATGGGCGTGCATCTTTATCTGAGTAAGCTGTCTCTATGAAAATATCGTACTCTTGTACAAATATTCTCCAATTCTCTGCAATATTCTGGTCAAATACAAGTTGTGAGGGTTTTGGAAATCCATCTGCCATGCCACCAACTTATAGTAAAACACAATGTACCCCAAGTCTACTTGTAACTATACAAAGAAACAAACATACATATATATAGCTATATGGATGTGTGTGTGTGTGTGTGTGTGTGTGTGTGTGTGTGTATATATATATATATATATATATATATATATATATATATATATATATGTATAAATATATATATATATATATATATATATATATATATATATATATATATAGGTCCTCTACAGAATCCTGAAAGCTCATAATCCCGAAGCCCAAAATCCTGAGACCAAAATCCCGAAAATTCAAAATCCCGAAAGCCCAAAATCCTGAAACTCAAAATCTTGAAAACACAAAATGGACATACTGACGTCATTGTGGCTTCGCTATTGTTAGCCCTGTGGTGTTAGGTCATGCGTTGGGTTCAGGTAAGTGTGCGGTTGGTTTTATGTTAGGGTTAGGGGCGGTTTAAGTGAGTTAAGGTTAGGGCGCAGGTTAGGCATGTATGCAATAGTGACAAATATTGGGGTTGGGGGCGGTTTAAGTGAGTTAGGGTTAGGGCGCGGGTCAGGTGAGTGTGTGATAGTGATGGACCTTAGGGTTAGGGTCAGGGTCAATTTGGTAGATATTAGTGTCTTTATATTGACATATTAGCATTATTTGTGTTTTCAGGATTTTGAGTTTCAGGATTTTGGGCTTTCGGGATTTTGAATTTTCGGGATTTTGGTCTCAGGATTTTGGGTTTCGGGATTATGAGCTTTCGGGATTCTGTAGTGGACCCATATATATATATATATATATATATATATATATATATATATATGTGCCAGAAATGTATGCCAGTACTTGTAACTATGCCCAGTAGCACAATAAACCTCTGAGTAATTGAACTCTGCAAAAAAATACTTTGTGAAATAAGTCTCCGTGGCACAAGAACACTCTTGAAGTTATTGTACTGTAAAGTCATCTGTCATCACTGTAAGTAACATTTCAAAGTAACTGCACATTGCAAATAAACAGTACACAACACAGTGAAACACTTCCAAAATGGCTATTCTTTGCTAAACAACTCTTTACAGTGCAAGAAACACTCTGTAATGCTGGTCCTTCATGAGTAGACACACCCAGCACAAGAAACTTTTCAAAATGGCTGTATTTTGACTGCACTTCATGAAATAGTTGCACTTTGCACACAACAGACTCTTAGGAATAAATGCACGGTAATAAACACACACTGTAAGCCCTTTTACACACTTTGTGATGCTTTGAATAGCTCTGTTTATGCCAAAACACTGTAATTTGCAAAGAAACATGCAGTCACCTTGCTTTATTTGTGCTTAATATGCCCTTTTTGCCTTTTATTATATTCATTTTGCCCATTTAATTGCTTTTCATGTGCTTGTTTTACTTTAAATATGCTCGTTTTGCAATTCCAAAGTAACTCTGAACCTTCTATGTACATTTCTTATAATCATTTTATCAGATATCTTAATTTCGAACATGTCATTTAATTAATAAACTTTTTATTCTTTTTGTTTGCATAATAAACATTTCTGTGCTATTTGTTGGCTTAACAATGCATGCTGTGCCCTTGTAATGCTTCGTTTTACCTTTTTTAATAAAATAATCGTTTATGCCATTTTTCATTGCCTCTAGCCTGTTTCTGGCCCGTTTTGCTCTTGTTACTCTTATTCTACCTTCACTGCTGATTCTGCACCTTGTATCTCTGGAAACCATTTGGAATCCTGGTTCTTACAACATGTCGTTCGTCCGGTCAGGATAAAACAGATGAACATGCATGGGGTTCGTTCAAGCAGCTTTATTATGTACAACACATCAGGACTGAGGCAAATAACTTTAACTTAGGTAAACTTATAAACAGACTGTCCATTTCTCTCATATATGTTCACTCTCTAACTGTACTCTCAAAATGGCACTGAAGCTAGCATGTGCTTGCTATTTATATACACATTCTGTCCTTGGAAATGCTTCTTAAAGGTACAACACACATACATAATCTACAATGTGTACTGAAATTGTGAAGAGGAAGTTCAAATTGTTCTGGTGTGCCTATTTTCATTGTTTTATTGCAGTGTGCTTTGTAGGATTGTATTTGTTGTTTAAGGTTGGGATGTTTTTGAGTAAACTAGTTAACATGTCAATAAAAAAAGTTGTGTGAGAGTTATAGGTTGAGGTATTTCAGTTTGTATATCTGTTTTTTTGGTGGTTTAATTGTTGATGCAGTGTATTTTTGGAGATGTGTGTTTTCGAAGTAGTGGAGTCGCTTATCTAACGTTCAGTGAAGTGTGAATTTGTTAAAAAGAAGTAGATCCATAGATAGATAGATAGATAGATAGATAGATAGATAGATAGATAGATAGATATTTAGGAATTGTTGATTTGAGGCTGAGAGGGGTGACCCAAAAACTCTCTTGCAAGTGAAAAAATGTGATGGCAAATTTTAATCAATGCATATATATACAACTATAATGGAATAAAACTATAAATTTTAAATGTTTTAAAATCAAGGCCATTGAAATACTGCTTTTATTTATTTATAGATTCATAAGTTCATAGGTGTATTACAGGCTAAAGACCACTAGGGCACTTATATGCCTAGCCATGCAACCCAAATGTGATCACAAACATGATTTATATAGGGAATGATTTACTGACTGCGTCTGTCCATCAGAGACACAGGCACCAGACCAGGGGTGAATTTTTGACTACCTATCCATTTGTCCAGATTGTGCTTAAATAGAGATAGGGAGGAACTCTGCTTCACATAGATGTGGTCTGTTCCAGAAAATAGGAATTCTCTGAGAAACATATCTGTCTCTCTAACATGTCCTATTTATGTCACAAGCAATATTTATGTCTTTTAGTCAAGTAGTTCTGATGCTGTTTGTTTTGCAGATGAGCAAAAGCTTCATCAAAACAGGGTCCATCGATGCCTTGTATGACAGGCAAAGATTACCTCTCAGAAGTTTGTATGATACTGAATAAAGTAACAGGGCTTTGAGCTGGTCAGTGCAGGATATTATGTTTACTCCCTGTATTTTTTTTAAATAACATTTGTGGATGTTTCAGTTGCTGCACATGACTGGTCAGGTACATATCGAAGGGGGCATTATGCACTATGATGGGACAGATGAGAGCCAAGTACAGTGGTATCATGACCTCTCTGGACCTAGATGCAATGCCTTTGCTTGTAAGTTGAGCAACATAGAAGGATTTTCCTACTACCTTGCACACATGTAGGTCGAAGGCTAGGTTACTATCTACATGAGGTGCTAGATCCTTGACTAGTGAATAATCTTTTAGGGATGTTTTATTGATGAAGTAATTACCCAGGGTGGCCAACTTCCCAAAAGGTACTATAATGCATTTGTTGGCGATGAGTTTTAAGCTATGGCTTTGGCATCAAATTCTTGCCTATGTTAGACCTTCCTGAAGGGTGTTCTTGTGATTATTGTATTCAGTGACTATGGCCCAGTTTGAAATTATCTGCAACCTTGGTTAGTCAGAGGCCTTTGACATTGCTTTTGATGTAGTAGAAGTAGATGCCAAAGAGGAGTGAGACTAGCACAGAGCCCTTGGGGACTCCACTGGTGACTGGTCTCTTTGTGGAGGTGTCCTCACTGATTCTAACCTCTTGGGTCCTATCAGTGAATCAGGTAGCTATCCAGCATATTACAAAGGGGGTTATACCTAGTTCCATAAGTTTGTTGACAATGCCCAAGTGGAGTATTGTATCAAATGCTTTAGCCAGATCTAGATAAGGTGTAGGCACCATTTTCCTTTCATCCATTGCCTTAGTGACCTCTTCAAAGAAGTCCACCAGATTCAGGAGGCATGGCCTTCCTTTGAGAAAGGCAAACCGGGGTGGATCCAGTGTCTGGACATCTTCTATGTTGCTGTTTATAATTTCCATGACAATTCTTTCCATGGCTAGGAAAAAAGGACTAGTCATACTAGTGGATCTGTAGTTTCCAGGATCTATTAGAGGACCTCACTTATGAAGGAGGATAACTGTCTCAGTCCTCCATTCACATCATTGATTTATAATATGTGGTTAATTAAAGATTACACTTAGGCAGACAGTTAATTTATTGTGGTTAGTCTGATAAAGCCAGTAGTACATTGAAAGATGAAAGTGCTTACTATTAGTTTATATTTTAGATAATATATTGTCTATTCTTTGAAAAAAACATATTTTTGTTTTATTATTTGTTTACGGTTATTTGTCTAATTAGGCCTTCTTTTTCTCTGTTTAAATCAAAACCTGCGTGCAGTCTGCAAAACAAAGAAATACTATGTCTACTAAAGAAGTGTCAGGACAGCCATAATCTTCCTAATTCCTGAGTTGTACATGTCACTAGCATTCTCACAAGTCTTCTTTCCACTCAGTGTTCAGACATGCCTTTAAAGCACGTCACTGTGTCTATCTCAAAATTATATTAATTACATTATTATGTCATTACAACCCTAAATGTAATTAGTCACCAAAATGCTTCAGCTGAGATAGGTACATTCAATTAGATTATAATACAATTAATGCCGCCAGATTAGTGCCCTAATGGAATGCTGCTGTCCTACTTGTAAACTCCATTATACTGACCACATCTTCATTCTTTTTCATAAGTTTCTTCTAGAATCCTCACCCGTTGCTGAACTCACATTGCCCTTATTTTCTTTTTCTAACTCTTTTAACTTAGATAATCCTTTTCTTTTTCTTTTATTGGTATACTTATCTACAATAGTTATACACTTTCTTTTAACCTATGCACATATCTTCAGCATTTATCACATCTGATTCTTTGTAATGACATAGTTTTTTCTAACCACTATCACAGCTTACTTTTGATAACACTTTTCTAAGCAGCTCTTCTGTTTATTCTTGCAAGTTCTAAGCATCTCCCTGCTTAACTCCTGTAAGCTGTTCTAAATTCCATGCTTGACTCCTTATTCACCTTCTAGGGAACATAGGTGAGGCTATAGACCCCTGTGAAATCCCCTTTAATGGCAAGGACAGTAGGGCACTACTCTCAAATAGTTCTCTCTTTCTACCAGCTTTATTGCCCACTATCAGACTCATACATGTACCATTCTCATGTAAACCTTATAAAGCTATTATTTTAAGTACTACAAATTCCCTTCTAAATTCACAGTAAGCTATTCACCTACTCTCTTTGCAATTTACTAAATTGAAATTTTCTAATCTTAACCTACCACATTTTTCTCCAAAGAAGCTAACTTATTTTCATTAACCAAAATATTAACAAAGCTAATGTCAAACAAATCCTCTCACACACTGGTAAGTACAGTTTACTAACTAACTCATGGCACAGCCTTTTATTTATTATTTATTTATTTTATTTTATTTGTCTAGCTGGATACATGTCCATTTTCATTCAGTACCTCATTCCCCTTACTTATAGCCACTGACTGTATATTCACCATTGTGGACAAAGGATTATTTATCAGAACTGTGTTTGTTGCTTTGACATGTGCTTTTAACTTAGTTAAGCACCATCTGCTTCTCTCTCAACTTTAGAACAAAAGTTTGCTATGGATTCTTTGAAATAGATTATTATTTAAGAAACACTCCAGTTTGTGTTTTCTTTGGAATTTCAGTTCATACGTCTGTCTTTTTACAATCAGGTGTACCACAGGGATCCATACCAGGTAATATCCTGCTCTCTCTCTCTTCATAAATAGCCTCTCTTCTGATTTCCAAACCCATATAATGATATGATATGCTAATGACATGGTTTTATTAAACAAGACACAACTCAGACATGCAGAATTCCCTACAGGAACAGTTTGCTGATTTCCTTCTTTGGTTTCACAAGTAGAAAGGCATTGGGAATGTAGATAAAACTTAACTATAGATTTCCTACCACTCCATAAAATATTTTTCTACCACATTTTACAACCCTCGATGCAAGGCTATTTCCCACATTGAAAGATAAAAATACTTTATAGCCATCTAGACCCTTTTCTGTTTTCTTTCCCCATCCCATGCCATGCCTTCAAGCTGACTATTTTGCTCTTAAGTTAGTAACCCCAATATTATCTGCAGGACTGGATGACTATAGGTGGGTTAGAGAGGGAAATGGAAACACAGAGGAGATCTTCTTATACCGTTATATGTGCCACATATGTAGGAAAATTTGTCTTTTTGTGTCTGATGTCCTAACTGGGTAAAACTGTTCCATTCTGAGCATCGCCACAATTAATGTCAGTCGGCTCCAGCCCTACTCTCTAATGCCAAATTTTTAACAGCACTCTGTCTTGGGGTTATGGCATACATCCATCAATATGGAAGTGCTGGATTACAGAGAGAAATCCCACCCCTTCCTCCAGAAGTGAGCAAACTGACAAAATGCTAGGCCTTCCCACCTCACTTCCTAACTCCTCAATTGCCCGATCTGCTATTTGATCTTGAGTCACCTGGGACACAGTTAGAGCTCCATCCATCTACGCCATGGAGTCAGTCTTTGTTTTTGTGCTAATGTTGAGCTCACTAGCAGCAAAATGCTTTCTTAGAAATTTCTAAACCACCTGATTGCCACAAGTCAATGATTATTCCATCCTGCTGCCTAAATGTAAGTATGCACTCCCTCCCCTTGCTCTGGGTAGTTCTTATAAATTTGCTGTACCATGGAGACATCACTGAGCGCTTTTAAGTTCCACTCATGATTTCCATTTAACTGAATTTGCCATACTCTCCTTTACAACAACCTTATACAAGTTATTTAATCCTAACTTTGGTTTACTTCTCACTGCTAACCTTTTCATCACCGCATCAATTTTCTCCTTAATAATAAGCTCACATCTACCAGGATTCATCATCATGCAGGGGTGACCATTCACACTAAATGCTATGGAAAGATCATACTCTAAACTTGCCACAGCACACTGGAATGTCATACCTCTTCATATTCAAAACCAAGACGTGATCTAAAATAAACAAACAAATAAATAAATAAATAATACTTCACATGTCATTATTTTCGACCCAAAATACCTTATCTGCTTCTGACTACCTTTCAGTCATTCCCTTCTGCGGTCATTTGTTTCCTTTATTTACGTCTCCCTTTTTCTTCATGCCTTCGGAGCTTAGGAATGCCATCTGTTTTAGTGGTTAAGCTTTCTCATGTTGTACACATTGTCACACACAGCCTATTTCTGTGGCTTAACTGTAATTTACTTTATATTTTTGTTCACTTGCTATTGTAACTGCCCTTAGAATTACTTGATTTACTCTATGTCAATTACCTCTGAAAAAACATTAATTTTTAATGTAATATTTTATATTTGTGTTGCAATGTCTGTCTGTGGCCTGGATCATGGCTAAAATGAGTCTTCAGATCAGCCCACTCACCATATCACTCAACCTACAGACAATGAATATTTGAAAAGTAGGGGCGTCTAGCCCAAAAATCTGGACATCTAATTAACACATAAGCCTGCTTCCTGTAGGAATATGGAATACTACTCAGAAACACATTTAAAAAGCAGAGTGGCAAAAATGTTGGAAAAATATAAGCACATTGTCAGAGGCAGTGAAAAAATTGTAGACTTTAATGTACTGTATTACAAAATTCTAAAGCACAAGGTTATTTATTTTTGTTTCTGAAAATGGGAGAAGTGTTTTCATTTTTCTTTAAATTATCAGTGGCAGTAGTATGTTGATCATGCAGTGTGATTTTCTGTGTACTAGACAGCTTGAAAAGTCATGAGCGATGAGGTGGAATTCAGAAAATTGTGCGAAAGGATAAATCAAGCCTGAAAACAGTCATATATCCAAACATAGGTACTTCATGTGCATGAGAAATCATGTCTGAAAATGAGAATGTTTCTCCAAAATAGGGACAGTTGAGAGGTCTGAACTGATAAGTGTGGCGATAAAATGAATATGTCTCTCACTGACTCTCTGAATTGATCTATTTTGCTATTTCTAACAATGTTGTATGAGGAGCATCACGTTTATCATGTGCTGTTTTGTACGATCTTAAAATATTATCATCATGCAGGAGTGACCATTCACGCTAAATGCTATGGAAAGATCATACTCTAAACTTGCCACAGCACCTTGGAATGTCATGCCTTCTCACATTCAAAAGTAAGATGTGATCTAAAATAAATAAATACATAAAATTTCCCATTTCATTATGTTGGATCTAAAATACCTTATCTATTTCCATGTGCTGCTTAATACATTGCAGGTTGCTTTGTTACTGCTGTTGTGGAAGTGTGATCTAAGATGTGCAAGTCAGAGCTGAAGGAAAAGTTGATTTTTTTCTTTTTAATTTTTTTTTTTCTCTGAACATCTGCAAATTCAAAATTAGCATATATAAAGACAATAGTAATATGTGAGTAGAGCTACCACATTTGATGATACAGAGGAGTGAGCCTCCTTGCACCACAGTTTGTTGAGCTGAATGCTTTATTTATTTTATATATTTCACTTAAAATGTTTTGTACTGTGGACAGTGTTGCAGACCACTCATCACAGATGGTAGAATGAATGATCACCTTTTTCTCACTTTGACATTAATGTTTGGATAAGCTCTAGTGTGGAATTAAAACCAGAAATGTGCATTTAACTCTGTTTTAGTGTCCGTCTCATAGCTGCCCCACCTAGAGTATGCCAAGAGTGAATGTCACGTAAACAGTGTGGATTGCAACTGCATGCAAAAGGTATGATGCAAATACATTTCTTTCTTTATCTTCACAGGTAAGCCAGATCATAGGAGGACTATCAAACACTGCTCTGGGTTGCTTGTTGGGAGCTATCCCGCTTCTCCTTCCCTGTATTGCATCACTCATTAGTGGAATTGTGGTATGCTTCCATATTTTTTCAGAAATATTTATTATGAATTTTTTTTTTAATTTAAATTAAACACAATGGGTACTGTTGTCTCCTCACAGCAAAAGGTTCTCTGTTTTGAGTCTTGGCTGGGATGCCTTCTGTGCAGAGTCTGCATGTCCTCTCTGTGTTCACTTGATATTTCTCCAGGTGCTCCAGCCAAAGATATGCAATAGGTGGATTGGTACTCTAAATTGGCCCTAGGTGTGAGTGTGCATGTGTATATGTGGTGTGGCAGAACAGTTTTGACAATGCTAGCCACCCCAGTAGTGTAAAAATTGAATCAAGATGTTTGTCACTGTTAAAATGGTGCTCCAACTTCATGTACACAAAGGGGAAAAAGGGGTTGTTGAAGGAAGGATGGATGGATAGATAAATGGACAGATGATGGGATGGATTTAATTTTCTGCTTTTTATACCAAGGGATACAAAATGAAAAATGTGGTCTGTGATCATACTAAATACATTTTTTTGGAGAGTAAATTTTTCACATCCTGCTGTTTGAACTGTCCGACCATGACAAGATGACTTTGTTCTAGGTTCGTAGATGTGTACTAGGCTAACGGCCCTAGAGCCTATATATCCATTATAAGAACAGCTTGTATCAGGCACATGCATATGCTGTTCAGCTTTGCCATAACAAACTCTCTGCAGTACAGATATAACAAGCTATTACTGAGTTTGATGTCCTGTATGGCAAAAGAAAAAGACTGCAATGCTCATGTTATTTTATTTTTCTAAACATATGCTCATACTATTTTCAGTGAAACGTTTGAAGTTTAGTGCAATGTAAGTGAATACATCGGATGACTGTACTAAATATAAACATACAGATTAGAAAGGTAAGTTGATGAGTGAAGCAGATACATCACACATAGCTAAGGAACAGAAATGAAAGCAGAAGAGAAACTTAGGCAATTATGTGAAAAAAATGTATTTCTGAACTTAATGCATATTTTTTTTTTTTTTAACAGTATATTATCTGTGGATCATTTTCTCTTACAACAGTTAAATTCTCAAAGCAATGCCATGTAAGTATTGTCCTACCTGTAAAACCATAGTGACAGTGAATATGTTAGTGCCTGTTCCAGTGGTAATACCTGCTGTAAGGTCAGCATGATCTTTTGTGGATATAGCACCTGATGATTTTTAGCATTAAACACAAAGACTATGGGACAGATATTCAAAGGTTAACTGACCTGTGTTAATGTAGCCAGCATATATGCCACCCTCAGTTTATGAACATTGTGTCTGCTAGTTTTACAGGACAGTAGTATCTAGATTGTGTGGTTTCCCTACACTTGAGCTCTAAAACCATCATTTTTACATTAAGAGGGTTTTCTGACATCTCTCCTGTAACAGGTGTGTTGTAGCAAACCTATATGAGTTAGGAGATGCTGGATGAAAACTTATTATGTGTTTTCCTGATTGGTCTGTAGGCCTTGCTGTTGTAAAACTTGTTTTTCTGATTCTATATAAGCCCAGTGTTTGCACTAGGCTGCTCTCCATGCAGTGCCTTGTATATAAGCAAATGCTATCAAATTAAAATTTCCCTTAGAATAACTATTTCTGCAACCTTCTCCAGTCCCTCTACTGCTGTAGGAGCATCTGAGTTGCATGCAGAGCAGAATCACATTGTTGGATAGCTGCAGTTCACACTGAGTATAGCACCTATTCTTGGCCCGTTTGCTATCATCTCAGTCCTGTTAAATCTCCACACTTTTCTCCCTGGTTAAACCCATAGTAACAAAACCAGCAACCATGGACAGGCACTTTCCTGCTATCTCTCTGGCCAGCCTGGTGGACATGGACATCCTAAGGCAATGTAGCAATTGTCTCATGTATACTGACAGCCATTTAATCCTGAAACAAACAAACACAATATGTGGGAGATGTAGTTACACTAGGAACATTGAGATGCGGCTCTCACAAACTGACAAATCAAATGACAAACAGGTTGTCAGCACACGCACATCATTTCCCTCACTAAATAAGGTCTCAAAACCACTTCACACAAAAATACACATCACAGTGACTCCACAAGCAAGCCCCTAAGGCAAAACACCACACATCTTGATCATAAGAGACGCCATTGTGAGACACACAGATGCCCCGATGGGCCTCTCTGCAAACATGTTGCAGTCTGGTATGAGCCTCGCAGTGAGCAGCATTCTACCCTCACAATAAATGATACCACAATACAAACAGAAAATGATTGACTTCAATAACTGGTTTAGCTACTGGTGTCATTCCAAGAGATGGAATGCACCTGATGCCACTAAGCTTTCAAATACTCACCGAGGCATTATCCACCTCCAAAGTTCTTTTGTGGTCAACAAGAGATGACTCGCTTGAGCTACTCCATGTCCAGCTAACCATGGGAAAAATCTTCCACCATATCATCACTAGCTACAGGTCCCCAACAATGAATCATGAAAAACACTTTGCATACCTGAAGTTACTAGAATTACTTACCATTCTGCCCAACACTTATTCATGGGTAAACATGAAACTGCACTCATTACAAGCATTCTTAACCCTGGAAGATGCTGCCATTTGTGCAGTCATAGAAACCTGGTTCAAAGCTACAGAGAGCACTTCAGCCTTACCTGGTTACTCATCCTATCATACATTCAAACCTCAAACTGTGGGCAGCAAACCCAAAGGAGGTGGAATTTCAATATATATTAAAGGCACACACACCTCCGGGCTGGTCAAACAGTATAACACAGAGGAGACACTCCAGGTGCAGTTAACCATTGACAAGACCCCCTATTCAAATCATAGCTAGCTACAAGCCTCCAAATCTGACTGAAGATGCCCACTCTGCCTATCTGGACCTCTTTGATTCTAGCAAGATTCAACCCTTTACCCTGATCCTGGATGACCATAGACTCAATTTTTTAAATGCAATGGGGCTTGAAACAGCTAGTCGATACATACACAAGAGGTGATGCTATCTTGGCAGGTGCCCAATTGGAAGCAATCTTTCCTTAGCCTGAACAAGCAAATAAGAGTGGTAGTGAAATCCTCTAAAGCCAACAAGTACATCACATACATGAATGCTGTAGATACAGGCAACCTACTGGCTGACAGATTCAGTGAAAACTTCACCCCTCTGTCCCTCCCATCAGTAAATAAGGACATCCCCAGTACCTGCCCCCTCCCCTTATCTCTAGGGAAAAGGTTGTCACTGCCCCCTCAAAGACAAAAAATACAGCATCCATGGGACCTGATAACATCCCAGGATGCATCCTGCATGAACTCAAGCATGAACTTTCAGCACCATTAGGCACCCTATTCAACCAAAATCTGAGTACCAGCTTTGTCCCAGCTGAGTGGTGGATGGTCATTGTCATTCCTTTACACAAAGGTGGACCATCCACTGATCCAGGAAATTATAGACCCATCAGCCTAACTAGCCTGATATGCAAGGCCATGGAACAGACTATCATGGATCTCATTAAACAGGGACATTGGCAACCTCCAACACTCAACCCCACACAGTTTGGCTTTGTCAAGGAGAGGTTGTATCTGTTAAATTTGCTTGACTTCTTTGTGACAGTCACCAAAGCCAAACCATGGATGCAGAGAAGACCACCTACCTTGACCTGGCCAAAGCCTTTGACACTATTCCCCACTCGAGCATAATAGATAAACTCTCTCAACTAGGCATCAATCCATATGTTATCAGATGGGTAGCAAACTCGCTCACTGATAGAACCCACCTAATCAAAATAGGGGAAGCCACCTCAAGCAGTAGACCCTAAACAAGTGGTGTACCCCAGGGATCAGTCTTGGGGTCTCTGTTATTCAGGATATAATTCGCTGAGGTGCAAGCCAAAACCAGTGGGCTATGGCTGGCCAAGTCTGCAGATGACTGCAAGCTGAGCGTGGTCATCAATTCCCCAAGTGATGTGGATGTCCTCCAAGAGGGTCTCACCCAAACAAATGATTGGTGCAAGAAACATGGACACAAGCTGAATGTTAAAAAATGCATCATCATCCCCTTTGGGGGAGAGTGACACCCCCCCTTATTATCACATTAATAACAATGTCCTAAGCATGCAATCAGGCATGAGGGATTTGGGCACCCAGGTTGATAGCAACCTGATTTTTGACCACCATGTTGCTTCTGTTGTGTTGTAGCCCATCTCATAAGTAAGGGTATCTCATCCAGGGACAAGGAGGTCATAACATCCCTGTATTCTTCTCTTATAAGGTGAATTATTGAGGACAACACCCTCTTCGGCATGTACCTCACAAAGCACATGCAGCTGCTGGAGAAACAACATCAGAGGTTCCTCACCAGAAGAATCCAGGGCCTCAAGCATCTACCCTACAAAGATAGGCTAAAAGCCCTGGCCCTCTACTCAGTTTCATACAGGCTCCTCAGAGTTGACCTCTGTCTGATATACAAAGCAATCTCAGACCCCGCCTTGATGGGACTGCTGCATATCCGCAAGGCAAGCTGAACTCAAATAACCCACACGTGCAACCTCAGCCTAGTCTGTGACATCAATAGGACTTGTTGGCGGAACAGATTTGTGTCCCAGAGACTCCCTCATCTGTGGAATAGATTCCCTCTCCACATCAAGCTGTGTACCTCATTATTCCTTTTCAAGCACAACCTGGATAACTGGATGGGAAACAGAAAATACACTCCTGGGATTCCACCTGTGTCCCTGCTGGACAGGGGCTTTGGGTGCTGACTTGTCTAAACATGGCCTAAACTTTTGACTAGGCTTATAAGAGTTTCAGGGCCAATAGCCTAGTAACTGCTATGATCTTATTAAGTGATAGCATAGGTAATTTTAAAGTTCCTTCTAACCCTAAAACACAGAGGCTTATGCAGAAGTATACATAAATGACCTGTACAACAATTTAAACAACTGCATACAAATGGCAGGATCAGACTGTACTAAATCCAGGTCTAGCCGGAAAAAAATCCACCCTGGTGGATCCCTGGAATAAATATGTTATACAACAGAAGGAAGATATTCCTGTTTAGGGAAGGTGCACAACAGAGAGCAAAATCCCTCATCAGTCTCAACAGGCAAATCAGGGAACTATTCCAATATTTAAAAGTTAAATACAAGACTAAAATAGCCTCCCAAGTAAAGGATAACCACAAAACATTTTTTAGTTATGTTCAAAATCTTAAGGGAAACACTCAACAACATGTTGAGTTGGCTGAAAATTACCCTACCTGTACTCAGCCAAATGAAATAGCAAACATGCTGGCTGATAAATTCAGCTCATATTTTACTCCCCTCATCACTTCCAGTCACTCCACATGAAATACCCCCTACCATGCCTGTTATCACAAAAGAACAGGTCATCATTGCACTCTCTAATGCTAGAAACATGGCATCAATGGGTCCTGATGGAATCACAGGGTGCCTGTTAAATAGCTTGAAACATGACCTAACAGTCCTATTCAGATCTCTATTTAACCACAGTCTCCAGACAAGCTTTGTCCAAGAAGAGTGGTAGACAGCAACAGTCATCCCTCTGCACAAGGGGGAGACCATCAACCAACTGCCAACCCATAAGTCTGACTAGCCTCATATGCAAGGCTATGGAAAGATAATCATGGTCCTGATTAACAATGACATAGGGCATCTTCAGACTCTAAACCAAACACAGTTCGGCTTCATCAAGGACAGATCGGGCCTGGTGAATCTAGTGGACTTCTTTGAGAAGATCATGAAGGGTATGGATGATGGTAAAACAGTGCATGCCACCTATTTTGATCTGGCCAAGGCATTTGACACAGTACCCTACTCAGATATTATAGATAAACTCACAACAATTGGCAGAAACCTCTACGTCACCAGATGGATAGTCAAATGGTTCATGGTAGGACATATTGTTAGTGAGTGAGAATCCACATCCAGCCAGGGGCCAGTCACAAGTGCAGTACAGGGCTCAGTGCTGGGCCTCCTTCTGTTTGGGAAATACTTCTCAGATGTCAAGGTAAATGCAGATGGCCTTTGGCTGACCAAGTTTGCTGATGACTGCAAGTTGGATGCAGTCATTGACTCCCCAAGTAATGCTGATATCTTACAGAAAGGTCTGACGCAGACTAATTGGTGTCAGAGCCATGACCTAAAAATAAATGTGAAGAGTGAATAATACCATTTAGGGAATCAAATGCATCTGCAAATTACAACACTGATAGCACCCACCTAAGAGTGGACCCAGTGGTGAGAGATCTAGGTACTCAGATAGGTAACAATCTGAACTTTGATCACCATGTGTCCACAGTTTGCGGAAATCCTTCTATGTGGCTCTGCTTATGAGTAAGAGAATGGCATCCAGATCTAAGGGTATCATAGTACCACTGCACTCGACCCTCATCAGACTAATAATTGAGTACAATGCACACTTTGCCATGTACCTTGCCAGGCACCTGCAACAGTCGGGCCATCCTCAGAGGTTTATCACTAAAAAAATACAGGGTATAACCAACAAGTCATATGTGGACTGATTAAAAGCCCTGTCACTGTATTCAGTTTCCTACTGATTACTGAGGGATGAACTGTGCCTGACCTACAAGGCAGTATATGACCCAGCCCTGATGGTAATGTTGCATGTTTCACAAAACTAACTGCACGAGAGTTGCTCGCTGCAAACATCTAAAACTGATCTCTGACATGAACAGATCATGCTGGACAGACAGACAGATATGTATCCCAGACATTGCCCCTCCTCTGGTATAGACTTCCTATTCACACGAAGCAGAGCCCTTCCCTGACTATCATCAAGTGCTGTCTGGACCAATGGATGAGATATAGCAAATTCACTCCTTACAGACAGATGTAGTCTGCAAAAATAGTCAAAATCTGTGTGCTGGCCCTTATTAACCTTCCCCTATGAATAGAAAATTGGGTAAAAGCTGGGTAAAACTGGCTAGACTGATAAGGGCTCTTGTGCAGTTAGCCTGGTAATCTCATATGAATCTGTTAACTTATGAACTGTACCATGTGCATATGATTTATTTATGTTGATGATATGAAGTGATAAACTAATGATATAAGTATTCATACAGTTACTTCTCCACTGCATACTTGCAGAAACCATGACTTGTTCTACAGTTAGTAAGGTTGTTTCCTGCTATAGACTTTTTTAACATTAGGTTCTCTATGCAGGGATCTTTTCAGTCCCATAAACTATGGATCTGCTTTCAATTCTGGCATAGTGGATTCCTTGAACATAGAGATTCATAGGTGTATACTAGGCTAACAACCACTAAGGCCTTTTTAAGGCTAGTCATGTATCCCAAATCTCTGACAAGTTCTGGTACCCTTGGTAAAAGTAAATAGGGGATTGGGAGCTGAAATATTTACAGAGTCCTGGGAGATGGATCAGTTGCAAGCTGTCTATGTTCATTAGAAACAGACACAAAACCAAGGAAGGATTTCCTTTTTCCCATCCAATTGTCAAAGTTACACTTGAATTGGGTTAGGGAGGATCTCTGCTTCACATAGTTGGGGAGCCTGTTCCAGAGAAGGGGTAGTCTCGGAGATACATATCTGTCTCCCCAGCAGTTCCTATTTATATCACAGGTGAGGTTTAATCACATGATTTATACTGCTGCTCTACAGCCATCACTAACTGCTGCAATTTGTGAAGTAGAAACTGAATTAGCCTACTGGTACAAGTTGTGTCATTTAAATCTGCCACTTCTTACTCATTATTTTATTGCATCTGTAATTTTTACATTTCTTTTTTCTTTCCTTTTTTTTTTTTTTGCACTTGTGCATCTTTTAGCCTCATTCTCTTTCTCATACCAAGAGATAAGTGCTAAATTTAGCCATTTTTCTTATACCCCTTCATCTGCACTGGTCATTGTGAAATGTCATTCTGGTTTTTGCCTCTTCTGTAGCCAATCTGATAGCATTAGGAATGTTGAGGCTTACCAAAAGCTCCTTATTGTTACTTCATAATGAGTCATATGTGAGCGGTGCAAGTATTTGTATTTATTGAGGCCACCTTCTTACCTCAGCACAAAAGTACCTTCACTAAGCCAAGTTATGCTAATGCTGTTAAGAGAACACTACCTCTAAGACTCTAGGACTAAGAAAACTCAGCCATTAGTTCACATTGAAACACACCCACCTTCACACTGCACACACATGGATAGTACATATACATCTAAGAGTCATAAGGGTGCATACGCCAAGCTCTTAAGCCTATATCTACTCACATTAATGTTTTAGTAATGGAGAGTCTATTGCCAGTCATATGTGCACTTCCCTCACAAGACTGAATAACAACTGGATGACAGTTAGTTGCCTTTCCAGAGCCAGGATCCGGGATGTAACAAGGGCTTTTAGAATGCTGCATCCTGACAAATATAATTATGACTAGTTAGAGGTCCATCCTGACAAATATTATTATGACTAGTTAGTGGTCCTATCCTGACACATGTGATT
Source organism: Protopterus annectens (assembly GCF_019279795.1). Taxonomy (NCBI): domain Eukaryota; kingdom Metazoa; phylum Chordata; order Ceratodontiformes; family Protopteridae; genus Protopterus; species Protopterus annectens. Next base: position 1,165,008,676 of record NC_056743.1, read on the forward strand.
ATGATGAGTTAATGGCCCACGTGGTGCTGTACCCATAGTGACATGTAGAAAAATATGATTGAGCTTGCTATGCATGTTTCCATAGCAAAGAAAAAACACTGGCATTGATTGCTTTTTTTTCCATAATCCAGGATGATGACATGATTAAAAGACAAGATCATACATCTCAACCTGTTAGAGCAAGAAATCTGGACAAAGGCATAAATAAAAGTGGGACAAAGGCCCAAAAATTGGGGCAATTTTTAAATATTACTCTTACAAACTTAGAAAGTTGATAGAATAACAGATTTTGCATTAGCATGAATTTTCTGAAGGGTATAAAGTCTGAAATTCAAATCCCTATCATTATTTTCTAACTTCAGTCTTTAATGATTTGTCACTAATTTGCCAGAAAACCACATTTTTTTTAAAAAAACAGACCAAAAATATGAGGCAGAAATCTGGACATTCTGTGAAAATCTGTACATCTGAGAGGTATGGACAAGATAACTGGCAATAATTGTTTATGTAGCTAGTGTCATTACAGGGGGATCCAATAAGTGTCAGCTTGGAACAAAATGGTTGACAAGCCTTCCTTCTTTGCCAAGGATGGCTTGTACATCTCTTACCATGGCTTTTGCATTCTGGGTAAAACTTCTGCCACCCCCACATTGCCTTTTTAGGCAGAGTCCATCTGTAGGATATAGTCAACCAAGAATTTAAACAGAAAATGTTCAAACTCGAGGCTCTCTTTCAACTTGAAGATATTCATTTATATTTAGTTAGACAGACATGGTTTGAAAACAATGAAAGCACACCACCTGTTCCTATGTTTACTGCTTGTCACGCCTTTAAACCTACTGGCAATTGAGTAGTAGTATTACTATTTTTCAAGTATAGCTTCACCTCACCAAAGATTCCATGTGACAATTTTTTAAACTCCTAAATGTTCAAATCACCTTAAATAAAATTAATTACCACACTGTCACTAACTACAGAACACTCTCTACATCTCCTACTAAACATGGCAGCTATCTTTAACACCTTAGCTGAAATAACCATTAAGCCCAACACCTGGGGTACTACAGCTCTCTGGCTGATCTACATTGCCAAAGGTTGTCATGCTCAGTGCTTGCATGGCATTATGAATGCTATCTCTGTTGTACAAAAAGTTAAATATCCTACTAGGGTCCTAGTACCTTTGATCTTGTCCTCACAAATATGGTCACTTCATGCACATCTCCATATGTATTATCTTCCCTTGCTAAATCAGACTATAAACCAAACAGCTTTTCCTTTAAAACTACTGATACTTCCTCTACAGATATCCCTGTGTTTAGTAACTTTTCAAAAGCAAACCTTCTTCAGTTGTTTTATAACCTGAATAAATTACACTGTAATCTTCCTTTGATAAATACTATTGTTAAAACGTTGGCCTATGCATCTGACTTTTAGTCTCACTTAAATAATTGTATTGCTAAGGTAGTCCCTATCTGCACCAAACATAATGAGAAATGTAACCCCCCCCCCCCGGGTTATAATACTTGTATATCTAGATTATAAAACAAGAGAAAAAATTACTTAATGCTTATAAGAAGTCTCATTCTACTTACTTTAACAGCAGACTTAAGCAAACTATTAAAGAGCTCAAAGCTAAATATGAACTTAAAATAACCACTAAAATCAAAAGAACTTACAAATCTGTTTTTAAATCTTTTAAACTATGTTAGAATGTTAAGAGATAACACCCAGAAATGTTCAGAAGTAGTCAGCAATAATACTACCCAGTCTGACACAAACAAAACAGCTACTATCCTGGCTGACAACTTTAGTGTAAAATTTACTCCACCCACAATCTTTACTATTCCATAGATTCCAAAGTCACAGCCACTTCCTTTAATTACTTAGTTATGAGCAAGTCCTCTTGGCTCTCTAAAAAGCTAAGAACACCTCATCCATGGGCCCAGATCAGTACCAAATAAGGCCTATATGAAGTAATACTTAACCTCTTTAATCTAAGCCTCTACATTGGTTATATTCCGGAAGCCAAGAAAAAGGCTGCTGTAATGCTGTTGCAGAAGGGGAGCCCAACAACAGACCATAGTAACTACAAATCCATTAGTCTCACTAGCATAATATATAAAACTATGGAATGTTTTCTCTCAGACTTCATTAATGTGGACATTGAAACTTCACTAACCTTGGACCCCCATCAATTCATCTTTGTCAAGCAAAGGTCATGAGTTTTTTGATGGTCCCTTATCTGGGCCTATAATCAAGAAGCCTCAATCCTCACCACTGACACCAGTGAGAGATGGCCACTAGAAGCAAAACATGGATTTGCACAGTATTTTCAGATGCAGCTTTCTGTACCAAGCATAATTTCCCTTAAGAGCACACAGGGAGCACACTCCAGACCTGGGGCTGGACACTCTGTCTCTCTCCAGGCCCAAACAACTCTCCACACTGACCACTTTGATGCTGTGAGTCCTTGCTTCATTTAGCTAACACACACACTTGGATATTTGATTTTCATACACACACACACACGCGCACACACACACACACACACACACACACACACACACACACACACACACACACACACACCTGGGAAAGGCTGGTACTGGCACAGATTTACCAGCTGTGCCCCCTCTCCCCAGACTATAAGGTAATTACACTGCCATCTGTCAGCTACTCTAAGGCTCTTACAAAGGTACCCATTTATACTAAGTAAAATTAATACTAATACAAATTTTAGAGTTTCACCAATGCAGCAAGGCTTTCAGGAGCAACCACAGTGTCACTAAAATAACCATAGTTACTCTTAAGATGTTAATAGTATTCTCTAAACGACCATCCACAATGAAAAGTATAGAATATTTAATAATAAATAATAAAATAGAAAACATGAGAATACTGAATATCTAGTTACAATAAACACCATAGTTTCAATCACAGGAAATATTAAAAATAACACAGATGGATAGATTCACATAGATACAGAAAAACAGTACTTAATTAATCTCACTATATTTTCCTGACTGATCTAAAGAATTTATATTCCTTTGTTACTTACTAAAGCAAGGCAAGATGAAGAGTGCTGAGTTGTTTACTACAGCAAGGCAAGATGAGGTGTCTGGTTGTGTGAGATATATGTGACAGATCTTTCCTGTCAGGTTCCAGAAGACAAAGTGCTGCAAAAGTGTGAAAGTTCTGTTATATCTCTTACTAATATCTAAAGAATCATTTCAGTGCTAGTTATAGAATTACATCACATCTGGTCACCTGACTCTGGTATGATACACAAGAAAAACTTTGCTAAGATCTGTTGCAGCATCTAAAAGCTATAAAACAGTTTCAAAAACTTCCACCCTTCCAGGATAGCAATTAGTTCACCCCTAAGGACAATACAGTGAGATTCCTAGTCCTGGGTTTCCCAATCATGTTTGGCTTTGGCTGCAATAAGACCTGTAAAATAAAATATTTATTAACTAAACCAACCCATTTAATTTTCAACCTATTTTTCAGAATTAACTGGACTGAGATTAACATCTTCCCTTCCAGAATTCTCTATGAAAATATATACATTTAATTAGTTATAAAACTGTCCGACATACATGTATATCTATTTTCTGTCCAGCAGGGCCCACTGTTGATGCATTTTTTATACAAGCAACTTTGCAAATACATTTTTAGCACACACATCTGTACAAATCAGTGTAGTGTGATAGTCAAATGACATAAAATTTTCTACAAAACCCTACAAGCTATGCTGGCATATGTTACATATGCACTGCCCTATTTCCCCTGGCACAGATGGTACTACCTCATATTATCACAACACTTTAACATCATTACTGTATTTGAAAAAGCCACTGAAGGAGTGGATAGTAGTTATGTTGTGCATAGAGCATAGAGCATATTTGGACCTGGCCAAGGCCTTTGCCACTATTTCCCATGCAGGCATTACTGACAAATTCTAAATCAGAATATAAATCTTTATGTTGGGAGGTGGATAACTAACTGTTATTTTTACATAACCCATGTAGTAAGAGCTTTAGGTGACACGTCTAAAAGAAAAAAGTTACCAGAAGTATGCCACAGGGTTAATTGCTGACCCATGTCTTGACGTCTATTTCTCCTTCCTTCAGGCCAACACTTATTACGTATAGTTATCTAAGTCTGCAGATGACTGTAAACTGAGAGTTATTATTTGACTCACAACTACTGCAGCTGGGGTTAGATCATGTTAACCACTGGTGCAAGAACAATGGTTTGAAATTAAATGTGAAAATGTAGTATATTTAGTATTAGCAAGAAAACATATCCCCATGCCAATCTCAAGTCAGACACCATTGTTAGAGATCTAGGCATTATTATTGACAATTCCTTATCGTTTGACCATATTGCCTCTGCAGTAGTTAGGAAAGACTTCTATTTGTCTATCAGTTTTCAAAGGCATCTTATCTAGATCCAAAGAAGTCTAATTTCCTCTTTACATATCTCATCAGACCTGTTATTGAATATAATTCACCATTTGGCATATATTTGTCTGAAGATATTACTCATCTTGAAAGATCTCCAAGGTTCCTAGTTAAAATGATCATTGCCCTCAAAAATCTTAGTTATCAAGACAGACTGCCAACTATCTTTCTATACTCAGTTTCTTATAGACTCATCTAGGGAAATCTATCTAACCTTTTGAGCCATGAAAGATCCAACACTGTTTGAACTTCTATTCCTTTACAGAACAACTGGTTCCTCAAATGCCAAGCTAATGGAACTAAACCTTCATCAATAGATAAATAGAACATGTCGACATGATGGATTTATATCCCAACTTATCCCCACCATGGGAATAAGTTTACATGACATGTAATGAAGAGTAGCTCCCCTGCCATCTTCAAGGTAAACCTAGATAACTGGATGGGCATCCTCAAGTTTTTCCAGTGTCTGTCTTGCATTTCCCTCCTTGTGGCTGAGTGTGACTTGAATATGAGGTAATGTTTAGGCTTGTAATGGTCTGCAGAAAATCTAGTTGTTATATTTGAACCTATAAACCTGAATGAACAGAATGCATTCTGGTGATTAAGTAGGCCTGCAGTCCTCGGTTACCCCTGAGGTGAACTAAACATGCAGGTATAGTTTTATACTGTGTTTAAATGTTTCTTTGTGTAGTAATTTAGATGCATGGTACTGCCATTCTATGGTTACAATTACTGAGTAACAGACTTACAGGTACAAATCAAATACTTTAGGAAAGTGTAGCTTGATTAGAAGCCACCTGGACAAGATCACTGCCACTTAATCAGTCATTGTACTCCTCCAGCTGGAATTTTTGGGCACTGTTGCAATTCAAGTAGCAATGAGCTACAGTGTCTCTTTAATGTTCTTCATATTGATCACTGCTGCAGTAGCCTTAGCTATATGGGTTATATCCTGCCAAGGATATAACAGCCAGCCAGGTGCCAAAGCTTAAGGGCACCTTCCATGTGCCCAAACTGTCAAACAACTTGAGATAAGCTGACTAAAAGGAAGGTTTGGGTGCAAAGCCCTTCAGAGCTTTACTGCTGCCTTAGAATAGTCTCCTCTGAGGCTTTTGAGGATTGCTGGTCAGCTTGTACTCTCCTTTGCAGGGCAGATAAGCTCCCTTTGGGGATTAAAAACTTATATTGTCTTATATTCAGTAATGTTTTATTATAAGAGATTAAAAATCTCTTTAAAGTCATATAAATGACTGGCTGATGAACTCAGTTTCATCAAGTTTATACAGTTACGTTTACAAACACATCTTGGGAAATTGTTTGATGTGTGAAGTGTACATTTAGGACAAGGCAAATTTTATTTATTTTTATTTTATTTATTAGCATTTGATAACCGGTTAGTGTCTGACTGGGCAAGTAGCCCATTTTCAGTGGAGACCCAGGAAGAAAAGCTTCCAAGTGAAATTACAATAGTAAAGAGTAATAAAAACATGATACAGTAAGTAAGGTAACAAAATTATTAGTGATATTATTAACATGAGCACTTCTAGTAAGAAATAACTACAAACAACTTTGATAACTTCTGCAAAATTGTGAATGAATACAGCTCAGAAATGCACGTGTTTCCTTGACTGTTCATAAAACTCACTGTAACTTATGAGAAAGCACAAAATATAATGCAAGTTACTAACTAATTTTGCAGAAGTTATCAAAGTTGTTTGGTTATTTATAGGATTTGTTACACACCTCTTCTGCAGCCACAGTAATTAAAGATGTAATGCATTTCTTCCTGTTGCCCTGTAAAGTACTATCTTTGCACTTGTGACTGTACAGCAGCACATTTCCCTTATAAAATGGCCATTAAATCTATCAATACAAATACGTTTACAAATATTCTCAGCATAGAAAGTTGCTATTGCAACTGTCCATGACAGTAGGTCACATACCAGTTCCATATGCAAGTAATTAAATAGCTATGATGCTGTGTAAAATCATAGGACATGTTTTTTTCTCAGATATATTCAATCACTATGTCAGATCTGCAGTTTGTTGACAAAGCAAATGACCTTAGAATTACACTATGTTCCATTCATCAAAATTTGAAGAAGTTGGAAGAAGCAAGTTCAACTGTGTGCTAAGGTAAGTATGAGCTTGGGATAATAATGCTAGGACTTTTAGATAGGCTGAAAGTTTCAGTAATAGGGCTTGGGTTGTGTGTATGAGCATTTGCTTATTAGGATTACAGTAATGGCTATGTAAGGGGATACAATTAATGTGTGTGTGTGTGTGTGTGTGTGTGTGTGTGTGTGTGTGTGTGTGTGTGTGTGTGTGTGTGTGTGTGCGTGTGTTGATGCATGTTGCATGTGTCTGAATGCTTTACTAAGTGCTAATGTTAAGGATATTTTTTCTAAAGTGAAGTGAGTAGGATTAGGGTTAGGAACAGGGCAGGGTTAAGGATATCATCTGTTAGTTAAGTGATGCAGGATGAGGAAGTTAAGTATAAGAGCTTAGTAAAATTAAATGAATGAATGCCAGATACAAAACAGGGATACTGGAAAATAAAACCATATATAGAAAGCTCCAAATTACATAATTTAATTGATGTTAAGAAGGTACTGACTTCTTAGATATCCATTTATTGGGTCTATATTATTTTCTTGAAAGACATCTCCATGGAATCCCTTTTCATCAACATGTGTACATCGAACGCTGCATTCAGTGAATGATCACTCCATCAAAGTTTTTCCCTGCAAAAGTAGCTAGGTGGCCAGCATCATGAATTAGTCCTTTTCCTCACTGTAGTATGATTTTGGAATTGGTGTATATAAGTTGGGGGATGTGGGGTTGAAGCCCTCACCTTCATGAGTATAAAATGATGTACTTTGCATTATAGTTGATCTAGTGGCCAAGTAGTTTATTTCCCTAGGAAAGAAGTTTGATGATTGCAGTGTTTGGTGAACAGCTGTTTGATGGGTAGTGATCATTGAACAGATGTTCATTGGAGACATCTTTTGAGGAAAAAGTATAGACCCCATGTGTTATGCCATCAGCACCAGCATTGTTCCAAAATGCAGTTGTAGTGATAAGTGAAGGTCGAAATATGTAAACATGACAGATTATTGATATGTATGGGTCCAAGTATAAGAAGAGCAGGACAGAAGATTGAGCCACCTACAAATATATTATTTCAACTTAAATAATTAGAAGTAATTTAATGGAGTTACCCATAGTTACTCAGACCTAGGATGTTCCTGACAGTGGACAACCTCCCCACCTGTGGGTTCAGGGGTGAGATAAACTAATATAAAAAATGGTAACCACCCAAACCTTAAGATAAATAAAATAGCAGTTATTGTCTGTCCGTCTATAATCTAAACCACAGTGGTGAGCTGAACGTTGGCCTATTGGAATGAGTTTTCTTGTCTTGATAGTTGTTGGAAATTAACTTTCGATGTTAACAGAACAAATCTCAAGAGGCAATTTATCTCTTTAGAAGATCCTTATTTGGTAGAGGCAGATATGCACTGTCTTGCATTCAGTATGTTGCACAGTCTATGATTGTAGAAGAAAATAGGGTAATTTGAGGGTGAAGAACATTTACGGCTGTGCAAATATTATATACTGAAATAGAAAAAAAAACTTTCAGAAATAGTTTATGGTGCAGATTCAATAAAAGTTACACAGTGTGCTAAAACTGTGTCCATGTTGTGACACAATGCTCACAAGGTAGTGCACCATTTTGTATTCAGTAAATGGCTCTACATGCTGTGCAGAGCTGTGCAAACACTGTAAACATCATGGCATGCTAATTACAGCATAAGCAGCTGAACTGCATGCTAATCAACCAATCCAAGATGGAGGAGCTATTCAACAAGCTATAAAGCAATTGTGTACACTCAGTGCAGGTTTTGGCCTCGGATTCCAAAAACTATTGAAATACAACCACGGAAACTACTCTACATGGAAAGAATGTTAGGGGCTGCTGTGCTCTGTTGCTTTTCTGTACATGCACGTGCAATAGGCCCAAGTCTATGCTGCTGCTGCTGCTAATATACCTCAGCCAAGAAGAAGAAGAAGAAGAAGAAGAAGAAGAAGAAGAAGAAGAAGAAGAAGAAAGGTGATTAGAGCACATTTAACTTTTCCTGGTCTGCATGAGGTGGAAATTGTAGAGCTCTATGGGGTGAATAGAGACAAACTACAAGAACTCTACAACCTCTGTCATCCTCAATGGAAAACAAGGGAAAACCAAGGGGAACCAATACCTGTGAAGATAAAGTATGCATAACACTTAGAATATTTTAGAATATTACCTACAAGAACCTTCGAGAGACCAATAGGGGATATGATGGTGGTGTCATGGCGTCAGTATCCAGGATCCTACATCATTTCCTGATTGCTATGCTACAACATGCCAGTGACTACATACATTTTCTCTGTACACCCAAGGACAGACCTATGCAGGATTTCTATCCTGTAGCACACTTCCCTGAAGTCCTGGGTGCTATAGACTGCACCTACACTGAAATCAAAAAATCACTGAGGGTAACACAGAAGGGTGCACATAAACAGAAAGGCTGGCACTCTATTGACTGCCAGCCCAGGTCATTTGTAACATTATGGGAATCATCCTGAAAATGTGCTGGCAACCTTGGCAGTTATCACAACTCCCATATCTAGCACAACTCTCAACTCTATCAGAGGTTTTCTAGGGGAGATATCCACAAAATCATTTACTGGGTGATGCAAGGCATGCACTCAAACTGTGGCTGATGACTCCTGTCAGAAATGCATACACAATCACCAAAGAACGATATAATAAGACACACGCTCAAATAAGAAATATCATAGAGCATGTGTTTGGGCTGCTGAAGTTATAGTTCCATTGCCTAGTTACATCAGAGGGAGCCCTGCAGTACAATTCTTGTACTTGTGGTGAAAATGTCACTGTCTGTGCTATCTTTCAGAATATTATCCTGAGAAAACAGCTTCAGCAGGAACACCAAAGGGAAAGGGGCACACATCCCACCACCACTGGCAAGATTACCACAGGCAGGTGAGGAGTCAGAGGCAGAACCACCAGACACTGTGGGTGTCATTAGACGTAGGCATGCAAAATATGCCCTCTCCATAGCCAAGAAGAAACAGATCTCACACATGCTCACCGCTTAAAATGGTACAATTTTCCTCCTACAGTAAAAGTAGAACTGATGCCAGGTAATGCTCACTACCTTTACTTACCAATGTAATGGCTGTGTACTGCTAGCATCACACAGAGTTAAACCAGAATTGAAACACTTATAACTGACAGACTATCAAGGTAAGTGTTGAACCTAGAACAGGAAAGTAAATGGCTAAGATCACAAGTGAATGGCAGATCCTTGCATACGGTTACTTGCTAATGTAACTAAGTAGAAAGTGGGTGAATTTTACAGCAATGACATTGATATGTAAGAGCACTGACTTATGTCAATAGATGTGTTCTGTATCAACTAATAGGCTTCATGCATCAAAGATACACACAATACAAAAACCTGTAAAAAAGCAGTACAATTTTCAAAAGAGCATCACAAACACATATATACAAAGCACTCAGTCAGCTATGCACCCTGGGCATCAGACAAAAGTCTTATGTATCCATAAATCCAAAAGCTACATTCAAGAAAATGGCACATTTATCATTATTTGCACAGGGTGTTGTTTAGCAGGGGGCATGAAGCCAAGGTTGACACAAAAGGTAGTGAATGTGTGTGAGTAAGAAAACAATGAAGAGTGGCACTGCAAAAGACCAGTAAATCGAAAGTAATGCCAAGGACCAAGGACTAAACTCCACAAAAGTTTATTCACTCAACCAGGAGCAAACAAAAATCCACATTAACGCCTTTTATTCACCAACATATATCACACGAGTTTTTGTCCTAAACCAAGGACTTCTTCAGACAAATTACCATAATAGCCTTTAGTTTAAATACATTAATCATGTTAAAACAATTTTCCAAGCTCCAGTAAAAACATTATTTAAAATTTAAATGAACTAATCACATTATACATCTCATTAATATTGATATCTATTCCATTCCAGTTTAATTGATCCCCTAACCCATCTCGTTAATATTAATGCCTATCTCCAAAGTGTTTGAGTGATTTGATTTCCTAAAGTGTCCAAGTGCTTTAATTTCCTAATAACCTTTTATTTCATTTATTTATTGTATAAAAACCTTTCTAAAAAGTGAATAAATATGTAATTATGTATATAAATAAGCACATAAATATATAAATAAATACATAAAAAAAAAATTTTAAAAATTATTTATAAAATTCATATTTGATTTAGTTGTTAGTTGTAGTGTTTATAAAATGCTCGAGAACCATTGAACATTTTATAGAGACAAAAAGTAAAAATTAAGAATTAAGAAATGTATGAGAGGTGTATTGGTACCAAAATAAAGTGTCTTTTATACCTATATTCACGGAACATATACACCCTCTAGTGTCCATAATGCTAAATTACATGAATTAATTATATTTTGTTAGCTCTCAATTTGAGTAGTGGGGTAATGGTTACAAATTCGTTCATTCCAGGTTTAGTACTTGCATCCAGGTTAACCTGCCACCAAAGCTCTTTGCTTTCTAATATTTCCTCCCATAGGCCCCCTCTTGTGTTGGGTCTAATTTGGTCCAACACAAAAAAATTCAAATTTGAATTCAGTACAACTCATGGAATGCTTGTAAAGTGCATTAGTGTGTTTACCTCTCAAAATGTCATATGTATGCTCATATATCCTTCTCTTTAAATACCTTTCTGTTTTGCCCACATAGAAGGACTGACATTTTTGACAAATAACAAGGTATACCACTCCCTTACTTTCACAGTTGTAAAAACCACTGCTCCTTAACCATCTCTTTCTACTCTCAACATATTCTTCCCCTTTATTAATAATATATGGGCATTGTTGGCACCTGCCACATTTATATGTTCCTGTCTTTTTCCTGTTATCTTTATTTTTAAAATGTGCATTCCTCTCCAATATACTCCTTATGTTCTGAGAATTTTAAACACTATTTTTGGCTCTATATTAGATATTTCATCTATGTCCGTAAAGGAAGAAAACTTTTCCCATTCTTTACTCAAAAACTCCTTTAATATTTGGTTGAAAGCATTATATTCCACCACTAAGCCTCTTTTATATGTGTCCTGGTTAATGTATTTCTTTTTCATGACAGAATTTAAAATATTATTATCTTCTACTTGACTTCCAATACATAATAATGGGTTTAAACCTGTCATTCCTACCTCTTTCTACTTCTTCCCTAATGTTTTGCACAAAAAATGTGGGGTATCCACGTTCCAAAAACATTTTCTCCAATCTCTCACATTCAAAAAGGAAGTCTACTTCACAACTAGTCATTCTCGAACCCCTTACAAACTGTCCCTTAACAATATTTCTTTTGCTATGTAAGGGGTGAGCACTATTGTAATGTCAAAAGGAATTAACATAAGTATTTATCCTAAATACTTTACTCTCAAACTTCTTATTCTTTTTATATATTTCAACATCCAAATATTTGAGTGTTTCAGTACTTATAGTATAAGTAAATTTTAAAAAACTTGTAGTTTGAGTTAAATATTCAATAAATTCCAAAAATCTCGTGTGACCCCCAACCCAGAAAATGACGATGTCATCTAAAAACCTATGGTACAACAGCCAATGTTTGCTAAAACCAGACTTTATTATAAACTTCTCCTCCCATTTTGACAAAACAATATTGGCATAAGTGGGGGCACATGCTGCCCCCATAGACACCCCAGATTTGCTGGTAGTATTCTCCCTCAAATGTTATGAAGTTGTATTTTAATACTGTGTCCATAACTGCAACACTAGCTAATGTGTGTGAGTAAGAAAGGCAGGCAGGTAGAAACTTTGATAAATTAATAAATGGTCACTAAGAAGAAATGAGCTGTAAGCTTCATGAATGACCCATGTACCTGTTATGTGTTTTTGTCAGTATGGGCAGTCAAGGTGAAACGTGTGTGAGTGTCTGCAAGGACACTGCAAGAGCATAGCCAAGCTCTGTGCTAGCTCTACATCCTGATATGTTAGACAGGTGGGAGCCATGCATGGTAGAGGTAACAGTTCATCATCATTGCCCAAGACCATGAGAACTGGCTCTGCCAAGAGTTGCACTGGCAAGTCCATGGCCATTGTCAGATGTGCTGCTGCTACCTGAACATGACTGATAGCTGCTGGACAAGCTGTCCTCATGAGTATGTCCAGGACCATGATCCCATGGCCTATCACATCTGAGTGTGGACACCTCAATCACTGATAGAGCAGTGGAAGTAGTGTCACTATGGGAGTGTGATCAGACACAGCCACAATGGCTAACATCAGATGATACTACTGACCTACATCCAGGTGGATGCTGTCATCTTCCCAGCAGACATTCCATCACAGATGCTGCATGTTCCATCATGTCATTCACCTGATTAATTGAACTGACCACACAGAAGAGACAGTCACAAAGGTCAGTCTGTGCCACATCTACAATCCTTAGGATGTCCTTGGAGGCCCTAGTGGAACATGCCTGTGCCTCCATGACAGCCCTAAACATACATTGAGTGACATGTAAAGACACACTAGGATAAGGTGGGGGGTGGGCAGCAGGCCTCCTCTGAGCACACTTAAATACCTTCCTGCATGGCACCTCATCCACACTTTAGCTATGGCCACAGTCAACCAGCACTGAAGCTGCAGTAACCACACTACCCTGATCAAGTGTGTCACCCTCCACCTGCCCAATATTTGAGGGTTCAGTAGAATAGGTATGAGTAGGCCTACTGACTGTATCTGAGGGAAATACAGGGTTGGCTGAATGTCAACCTTAGTGTCAGAGTCAACCTCTGTACCCCCCCGACTGTGTCTCTGTTTGGTCACCATCATCATCAGAGTCTGCGAATACTCTGACATAAGTTGGTAAGAGTACTACACTTCCGCTGTCAGGATCACCTGTGATAATAAACAGCAAATGCAGGAATGAAATTAATGCTACACTAAATATTTAAAACAATTTATATAACTAACATTGGTCACACTATTGCAGATGGCACAGCAATAAACATAAACTATTTACACTCATCTGACATATACAGATAAATGCAATTACATCTGACAGATGATCATCAATAATTATAGAGAAATGTTTGGCTCACAACATGCAGATGACTGCACCTTTGTTACTGAGGATGGTCCTGATAGAAATGAAGCAAGGTAAGGGTACAATCATTATAATTGCAATAACACAGGGGGGCAGTGAAAACATGGTTTTTGAATATATGTCTATTAACAAACTGAAACAGCTCACATGTCCACCCACAGCCCATATGTGTAATGAATAAATGTGCTGTTAAGTCTATTAATTTATTAATAGGGTCATTAAAAAATAAACACAGGAGCTATTAGTTAATTTTTCTACATTTTACTATACAATCAAATTCTAGAACTTGTCATATGTAAGCTTACCTGGAAGCTCCTCCTGGCATATACTTGTCCTCCCAGACTCATAAGCACCACCATCAATCACATGTTGGTGTGCATTTTCCACTGAGCTCTCTGGATCCCTAACAGTGGACAGGAACTCTTCACTTGGTGTCAGTGGTGGCTTGGTAACAGCCCCCCCCCCCCATAGCCAGTTGTTCACTGGCAACTGTAGCTGCTGTTCTTCTGGCTGATGAATTCATAACAGTGGCCCTATGATACACCTGATGATAAGTCATGGTGGGCCCCCCTACTGCATTGACATAATTATCTGATTCCAAATTTGCATTCTGTCAGCCATATCCCCAAATCTTCTCCATGCAGAAAGGCACCATGAGGCCTGAACACCTGCACTATGACATAATTCTGTGAGTCACTGATAGGGGGTTTACATGGATTTGTACAGTTGGGTGCCATAATTCTATATGGCATAAAAAAGAGAAGGATACAACACATAAATATCACCCAAGTAAATTCCTGCTCATATATCTATATATAGATATATAGATATATAGATAAATATATTCAACATTAAGCACTGGAGATACACATTTCAGTTATTAAAACTGATAGTTACGTGTTTGTACTATATCATACTCACACACAAACCAATGTTTGATCCAAAGCAAAGAATACCACTTTAGTAATGTATTGTTTCCCACTGAAATAGGATGACTACACATTTTCAAGAGCAAAACTCTTGAAACACAACTTTTGTTGTGGCAATACAGAAATGGTACTTGGCTCCCCACCCCCAAAACAACAAGCAAATGGAAGTTCATACAAACCAGGGAATGCCACATAATTCAATTGTTATGAATGCTTTCAACACAATTCTCACAATGTGTACACATTTACAACAGAAAAGTCAAATTCATATGGTTGCCAGTCACCTCTCAATGTGCCCAGCACTGCCCTTGTGGTGTGTGTGGGCCATCATAGGAGCTTAACACCCCTATGTCATTTACAGTATAGCACATTACATTTCCCTGAAATAACAGAAGATTGTAAGATAACAAATTTTAACAATAACACTTGTTATGAAAGTTAATAAGCTGTCTATCTGAGAAATGAAATGCCTGGAAAAATGTCTATGCCAACAGTGATCTATAACAAGTACATACAAATAAAAGTTCCATTTTCTAATGCATGTATATATGCATTTCCTTTGGAACATGTTACAAAATCTAGAATGTACTTGAAAAATACAATCATACTTTAACAAGATTAGAAGCCCTCTCTGCTGATAAATCAAAATGAATAGCAATCTTCTGTGTTCTTCATATCTACAAGTCTCCTCACCTTCAAGTTCCCTCGCTACATGGTTACCTTTTTATAATGTAGATTTAGGCCTCAGAGCATGATGAAGATGCAAATGAGGTGTGAACTCATTATAATTGCTGAATCCCAAACTTTTGACTTTGTGTATCAGGTGTAAACATAGTGCAGGCACTCCCTCAGTGTTAGTTGCAAATGTATTGCAACTGTGAACAATTAATGGGAAGGGGAAGAAAGCCACAGCAGCTATTCAGACTGCCTTACCTGCAGTGGGTGTGTCACCGAGACAACACAAAGTGTAGAAGTAACTTTAGCAAGCTTTTAAGTGGAAGTGACCAGCACATATTTCTCATTTTTTCTTCACTAATAGACAAACTCTCATGCCTTTGCTGAAAGCTATCTTTCACTGTCATGCAATTTTGTCATACATTTAAAGGAAAATGTTATAAGATTCACTATAGACTGCATGTCTGAGACATAGGCACTGGAAGCTGTTGAAGACTGGGGGGGGTGGAGGGTGAGAGGGGCACTTAAGTGATCTAAAAAGGGCAATTTTTTATAACTATTTAGTACCACAACAAAGGTTCACTTGGAGGATATTTTAAGCTCAGCCAATTCCTTTTTGATGCTTGGATTTACATTTTCTGATTGGTCTTACCTATCCCATGGCTGATAATTGTATATTAGCCCTAGTGAGAATAACTGTGATCATACTATAGATAATTTGAAGGGACCCGTGTAAGGGATGCAGCATTTAGGAACTGCCTCTATCCATTAGTGGCATGAGGGGCAATCCTGAAGTACATTTTCTATTACCTATCCTTAAATCCAAGTTGCATTTGAATATGGACAGATGAGCTTTGTTTTATTTTTATGTATAGTCTGTTCAGGAACAGTGGTAGACTCTGTGATATATCTCCATCTCTCCACAGCAT
Organism: Protopterus annectens; assembly: GCF_019279795.1. Taxonomy (NCBI): domain Eukaryota; kingdom Metazoa; phylum Chordata; order Ceratodontiformes; family Protopteridae; genus Protopterus; species Protopterus annectens. Next base: position 1,165,024,888 of record NC_056743.1, read on the forward strand.
TCAGTTTAGATACCTGGACTGAGTATTTCTGATGTCATTTTGACTTGCTGATGTTCAGTAGGTCCATCTGTATTAAGTCAGAGGATGTCTTGTATGCCAGACATGTCACATCTAAGCACTCTGTAGGATACTGAGTATAGTAATAAAACCTCTGAGGTGGTCCATGCAAGACCTATTGTTTAGGACTTGTATCCTTTTAGTAAGGTATCTCTGAAGGTATTCCAGTTGTTGCATAGGGCTGGACAGATACATGCCAAAATGGGCATTATACAAAATGATTCACCTAATGAGAACTTTGTAAAGGGGACGATAAAATCTATAGATCTAGTAACAATCAATTTGTTTATAAGCTGTGCAATATAGAAAGGCTTTCTTATGACTCTGGTCACATGTTGGTCAAAAGTTAGGTCACTGTACACACAAGTTCCCAAATGCCAAACAATTGGGTCAGTTCTCAGTGAGCACTGTCATGATTCTGGCACCAGTTATTATTTGGGACAAACCTTCCTGCATGATGGTTAAGTCATTTAGAGATTCAGTGACTGCTCCTTGCTTGTAGTCTTCTCAGACTTAGCCACCCAAAGCCTTTTGGTATTTCCTTTTACTTTTGAGATGTATATGCCAAACAGAAAAAGTCTGCATTGGTGACTGGTCTCTTCCCCTATTTTGACCTCCTGCATCCTGTGCGCAAAGTTGACAATCCAGCTAGTGATGCATGTGTTTGCTCCTACATTACTCATCTTTTGTTCCACATCTGGGTAGGGGATTGTGTCAAAAGGCTTGGCCAGCTCAAGGCAATGTGGTGTGAACTGTTTTACCTTCAACCATTGCTTTGGTAACAAGAGTAAAGCTTAAAATCTGCCCATGATTTTGAGCCTTTCACACTTTCCTCTGGGCTGTTTTCAAGCACATTTTTAGGGCCATGCATACATGTATGCATTCTTTGATTCACCTTCCTGATTGTATTAAATTATATTCCTTGTATAATACAGCACCAGTTTGTTTCATCTACAAATAAAGTGGCTGTTCCCCTTGAATAATAAATTGCCTAAGTTACATTAAAAAACAATAAGCTAATAATATTGCAATAGGGAATTGATGGAAAACTGATAACAGGTTCATAGTTACTAGGTAACTCCTCCAAAGGAGGACATTCACAGGGCTGCAGCATCCACACCAAGTACAACACAATAAAGTATCAGCGATCCATCTGCATACTATGGGAGTAGAACCCACAGCCTTCTGCATCAAAAGTAAGGCTACTACCTGTTGCGCTACCAACAATGCAAACAGACTTGGAATAAGCAGCACTAAACTTCTCTTCCCCTGAAGCTCTCAGCTCCTTGCAAAAGTTTTTGTTTCCCGGGAAAGTCTGACTTGGAACAAAACCAATTTTCAGCAGAGGCCCAGGGAGAAATATTCCAGATGCATGTCTTTGTAACATGGGAGGAAACTGGAGCAACCAAAGGGAACCCACACAAACACATGGAGAACATACAGACTCCACACAGAAAGCACCCCAGCCAAGAAAATAGCCAGAGAACCCCCTTGCTATAAGGCAGCAACACTACCATTGCATCATCCACTTGATGCAACTAAACCTCTCCATTTCACAGCAGAAGAAATCTGGAAAAAGCCAAAATTTATTCGGGGGGGGGGGCAAAGGGCCAAAACCAGGGACACATTTTAAATATTGCTTGTATAATCTTAGAAAGTTGCTAATATAATCTTAGAAAGTTGCTAAAAATAGTGTTTTGTGTTACCATGTATTTCCATTGAAAGATAGGAAGAGTGAAGCTTAAAGCGCTATCATTATTTAGTGAAATCTGTTCTCGCTGATTAATGTAGATGGTTGAGAGCTATGGACTGAACTCCTGGAATCAGATGTGGTGGTGTGGGTAGAGAATGCAGGCTGTTGTACCTAAGGTTACGCACACACACACACACACACACACACACACACACACACACACACACACACACACACACACACACACACACACACACACACACACACACACACACACACACACACACACACACACACACACACACACACACCAGTTTCAGCATAAAAAAGAGCCCAGCAGTTTCAGCATAAAACATAAAATGGAGCCCGCAGTTTCAGCATAAAATGGAGCCTAGCATTTTCAGCATAAAATGGAGCCCAGCCTTTTTTCCTCCCCAGGCCTCTGCTGAAAATGGATAATCTGTACCAGTCGGGCTTTCCTTGTTTTCAAATATCAAATAAAATAAATAAATTAATTACTTTTCTGAGAGCAGCTGAAGAGTTACCTTATCTTACAGGTAACTGGAAAACATTAGCTATTTTGGTAGTGTTGGCCATTTCAATTAAACAGCTGAGGCAAACACATGTTGGCTGGATAGCATCCGATGGAAGCTGCCCCTAAGTAAAACTGTGTACTTAATCACTGTATCTAACACCAGAAACTTAACTCCCGAAAAAAGGCTACTGCTAGCCCAAAAGGTAGATTAATTGCAAAACCTATGTTGGTCCAATAAAAGTTATTGTGTCATGTCTGTTTTCCAACGTCTTTCTGTTAACTAGCAGCATTTAATCAGTTATAGTGGGTTCATTTTTTTTTCAGAAGTGGTCTCCTTGATATAAAAAATAAATGAACTGCTGTGAACAAATTTGAAAAAAATCTTGAAGTCCAAAAGTTGCGAGAGTGAGGTAGATACAAGAGTTGGGGAAGTGACTGTGTGTGCGCGCGCACGCGTGTGAGTGTGAGAGAGAGAGAAAGACAGAGAGAGAGAGAGAAAGACAGAGAGCGAGAGAGAGAGAGATCGGATTTTATTAGGATTTTTAAAGAAGTCGACTGGCAGGCTAGAAGTCTTTTTTGTTTCATTGCCACCATGCAGAAAATTAATCAGCACCAGTACACAGTAGAGCCTAGGCTGGCATCCTGTAATTAAAGAACGTATGCCACTAAGATTATCTCGTTAATTTATCAAGAAAACATTTACTATAATTAATTCTTGGAGGGGGTAATTGTAACTGAGTGATTGGATAGCAACTGTTAGACAGGCATCTTGTACAAAAAGTAACACATTGGAAGTGAAAGCCATTAGATATAAAACCAGGAGTCTCCCTTTCAGGCAGGTCAGTCCAAAGACTACGCCAGGAACATGTATGTGCAAACTGGGGAACAATACACAAGAAGGGCTGTAGTCTAGAAGTTTAAACAGTAACCTCAGGATGGCTTAGCATGTCTCCAGTAGTAAGTAAAAAGTGCTTCCTATAAAAATATAGCATGCAATTTTTTTTCTTAACACTGCTACCTTTAAATGTCATGCAACCAGCAGTTTCAGCATGAAGATAAAATGGAGCCCAGCAGTTTCAGCATAAAATGGAGCCCAGCAGTTTCAGCATAAAACATAAAATGGAGCCCAGTAGTTTCAACATAAAACATAAAATGGAGCCTAGCAGTTTCAGCATAAAACATAAAATGGAGCCCAGCAGTTTCAGCATAAATACATAAAATGGAACTTACTGTGGGTGACTCTCTAGCAGTAATGACGTGATTCCTGCGCACTTTTGTGTTTAAAATTCCTGTGATGTGTGTGAGTCCTCTGTTGGGTCCTAAAATAGCTGTAAAAGTGTGTGTGGGGAAGTGCTCCCTTCCCCTCACTCCATGTTTCCGGCACCTATGGTCTGAGAGAACAGCATAGGTAAGAGAAGAATGAACACAATGCAAAGAGAAGACAGGGCTGCATTGGTTCAAACAATAGTATTGTATCATTGTGTAATCATTCATTGCAGTAAATATGTAAGCCACATATGTCCAAACAAATACGAATTTACAAGTGCATAGGTCTTGTTAATACTGTGGAGGAAATGGGGCTTGTTTGTATGAACATGATTTGCTTTCCTGATGCAATTTTGTTTCTGCGGGAAAGAGAGATAAGGCATACCTAATGTGTTTTGTAGGCTCATTGATAAGATGGTTCAAATCCAGAGTTGTGTAAAAATTTTTAAGGTGTTTTAAAATGTATTTTGTAATGTTGTTTATGTGTTTTTTTAATTTTTTTAATATTAATACTTGCCTGGCATGAGACTTAGTGCAAATGAGGTGAAACAGAGAAATACTTTAAAATTAATGGAAGTTGCTTCTATAACAAGGACAGCCTAAATTAAAGCTGTGAATCAACTGTATGTGTAGCACACCTGGTAAACATGATGGAGCCCACAGCACATAGAATCTGCAGATCATGGTTCAAGTCCCACATTTTTCTTTTAATGATAAAAAGGAATAAACATTTTTTGCAATAATAATGCATGTTGAGCTGTGCCTGTCTAATTTGCATATTGCTTACAAGGCATAATGATGCAGACAATAAGCAGACACTGTCAATTCTAGAAAAGATACATTGTTACATTTTTTACCTTCCATCACTCAAACACACTATGTGGTGTTGCACGGCAGTCAGCATGCTTCTCCAACACCTGCAGTTGTACATACCTGTGGACAAGAGGTAGACATTGTCAATTTCAAAAAGTACATAGTTGCATCTTTTGCCTTCCATTGAGCAAACATGCTAAATGGAATTGCACAGTGGTTGGCATGCTTCCCCAACACCTGCAGTTCCACAACACCTGCAGACAATAAGCAAACATTGTAAATTTCTAAAAGGATACATTGTAACATGTGCGGTCTGCAAGCACACAAATATGCTAAGCCCCATTCTAAGGTGGTGAACAATGATGCATAGTAGTTAGTGAAAAAATACACCTGCTGCTTAGTTCTCCATGTGGCAGCAGATGTAAGTTAATAGCTATTATACAGGTAAGTCAAGGTTCTAATCCAGCAAGCCCTAAATTTTAATGCTGGTCCAATGTAATTTAGCTAAAAATTAACAATATAAAAATAACTATGCATAGCAGGTGAATAGAGCATACACATGATATCATATATATTATATATTTAACTGTTGGTATTAGTGCAATTATGGCTATATAATTAAAAACTCATTTTCTGAACTTTCATGTCACAGACATACATGGTTAACCATTCACCTCTTTAATGTCTAAGTATAACTAATTAGCATGTCTGAAAAACAAGCCCTCACTGGCAATGAGCACTCTGGATAGTAATAAGTGTAAAAAGTATACCTGTTGCCCAGCCTTTCCTGTGGCAACTGGTATAAGTTCATGACCACAATATAAGTGACCCAGGGCACTAATCTAGCACACTCTAAATTTTATTAATGCTGTTGCACTCAGTTTTTAAAAATAAAGATTAATATACAGATAATTATACATAGCAATAACTATGTATATTAGTGGATATTGTAGGAATTATATGTGCGACTGAGGGTATGGTGACAATTATGTTTCTGTACTTAAAAGTGTCTTTCCTGCCCTGGGATGCACTTCATACTTCAGTGATAGTCATATACACATGAATACATAAACCAGGACCTTGTCAGGTCACACACATTCATGGTTAATCACTCACTCTTTAATGTGTCTATATAATGAATGAGCATGTTAAGGAGGTTTGAATCCCACATTGTACAAATTACTTTTATCAGTGTGCAAAGCCACATAAAAATGTGTTAGGTCATAAAATTTATATCCCCAATACGTCTGAAAAGTTAAATCATTTAACAGGTACAGAAGCATCCAACTCATAAACTAATAGCAACTGTCACGTTACCATTCTTATTTCATACTTTGCCTTCTTCTTTGTTTGGCATTGCTGCTGTTTGCTTAACATCACTCAAATGTGGGTGGCATGGTTGTTGGGGTTTGTGCACTAGCCATAAAAAGTGATACCATGAATTGGTGGGAAAAACTGTTAACAGTTGCTGCTTGATCTGTACAGACATGGCAGGAGCTAGAAAGGAAAGTGCCCAATTTAGGTCTCAAAGAAGGGGTGTAGAGGAGTCCAGAAAATTCAGTGGACTCCTTGTAAAGTGCCAAAGCCATAGGCTTTTGCAGGAGACTATATCAGGTGTCAATGTAATTCAGAGGCTTAGAATAGTTTTGCCAAGGCTGTCTTCAGTGCAACTGGCATTCCATACACTAGGGAACAATGCAGGCATCATTGTAATGACCTGAAAAGGCACAAGCAGGCACAACTCATTCCCCAACATTCCTACTCAAAAAACACCTATACCAAGTTAAACCTATCATCTACCAGCAAATACATAAAAAAGTAAACTTTAACCCACTCAAATTCATCTCATCCCTCAAAGAATGTAACTGGCATCCACTAAAGTACCTCAGCCTAGATGACGTAGTATAATTTTTCAATACTACCTTCCTACGCATACTAAATAACCACACCCCCATAAGACTTACCAGAACCAAAGCCCAACCCTCCCCATGGCTACAGAAAGCCACTAGGTCAGAAATGAAAAACAGAGATAAAGCCTGGGAACACTGGCGCAAAACCAAAAACCCCTCAGCTAGACAGAAATTCCTAGAACTACGCAATAGAATCAAAAAGCTAATAAAGCAGGACAAAATCCAATACTACCAGTCTGCCCTTAACTCCTCCCAACACAACCCCAAGCAATTCTGGTCCTCCATAAACTCCATCCTCCACAGAGTTAAAGCCAGTACCCCTCCACCTAACATTCTCCACTCCTAAGAAAATATTGTTACCTCATTCAATAAACACTTCACACAAACCGTACTATCACTAGCTAGACAACACAACCCCCCTCCCCTCCACCCCACACCTTCACCTAGTAATCTCCCCACTGTCTTCTCTTTTTCGCCTATTCCTACCTCCAACATAAAAAAACTCTTAACTAAACTTAAATCCACTAAATTAGCAGCAGACAACCTCCCAAGTGAATACCTACAAATTGCAGCTGATGCCCTAGCCTACCCAGTCTCAATTTTGATTAACCGATCTCTGTCAGAATGCTACGTCCCTACACTATGGAAAATATCACACATTATTCCCCTCCACAAAGGTGGCCCCTCCACAGAACTCACCAATTACCACCCCATAGCTATTCTCTCTCCACTCTCCAAAATACTAGAGAGATGCATTCAGTCTTAAGTCTTAGACTACCTCCTTACTAACAACCTCCTTTCTAACACTCAACATGGTTTCTGGCCAAACTATAGCACTACCACTGCCTTACTCTCTTTTACTAACACTATCCTTCAGCATAAAAACTATGGCTATCTCTCCTCTGCTACTTTCCTAGACCTATCTAAAGCATTTGACATGGTCTCACACAAACAACTCATCTCTGTTCTCAATAACCTATCCTTCTCTCAATCAGTCACCAACTGGTTTCAGAGCTACCTGACTGACCGCCAGCAATCCGTTGTATGGCAGAAGGACATATCTCCCCAACTACCCGTCTCTATCGGTGTTCCTCAAGGATCCATCCTTGGACCCTTACTCATCTCCATTTTCACCAATAATTTAGTCACTGCCACCAAACATGGCGCACTTACACAATACGCAGATGACTCAACCATCATCTGCTCAGCCCAGTCCCTACCCAAACTGCAAAAGGTCACACAGGATGCCTTTTCCTCTGTTGAAACTTGGCTATCCGATGCCCAGTTAATACTCAATCCAAACAAAACTAAACTTTTTATCTCCCAACCCACCAAACATACTCAAACCTACTCTCACTTTAACATCACAGCAAAAGACAACACCGCTATCCACCCAACAAATCTCACCAAATTGCTAGGAGTTGAAATAGACAATAATCTCAAATTTGACATTCACATGTCCATGACCATAGAAAAAGCCCACAAAAAACTAGGAGCCTTATACAAAAATAAACAATTCCTTACCAAAGCAGCTAGGATTTCAGTTGCAAATTCACACCCTATCTCCACCCTACTTTATGTCTCTCCAGTATATACCAACTTAAGGAAAAGTGATCTAAATAAACTCGAGACCTGCTACAACAAAATTGCCAAGTTCACCACTGGGGCATCCTACTGTACTCAACACTGGCTCTCACTTGCTGAACTGGGCTGGCTAGAACTCCCTCGCCTCCTTCAATGGTATCAATTCTCTCTCACCGACAAACTAGTAAACCATCCTCTCAAAGTCCCATCCCTCCAAAATCTACTCCAACCCTATCTTACCACCAGACCACTACGATCCAACAACAAAAATCAATTACAGGTAACTAGAGCCAAGAACTCTGCTGGAGAAGCTGTATTCTCCAGCTCAATAGCCAAATTATGGAATACTCTTTCCCCCACAATAACCTCTGTGCCATCATGCACCCACTTCTAAGTTTTACTTAAAGCTCACCTTAAAAACATACTGGCTATGCCCTTGTAACACTCCTCTCAAACAGCTCCCACTCCATCTACCCTCAACCTCTCTTCTACCCCACTAACTACCTTTATTACAGCAAACTCTGATGCTTGTACACCTATCTATTTATAATACTTCAGTAATTTCTTACTGTAACAGTGTTAATAACTGCTATTTATTTTGTAGAATACATGCCATCTTAGATGGCACAGATGCTCGGTGTCTACTGTATGTACTATGTTCTTCATCTGTAACTACGTTTGTAATAATTTTACTTGTGGAGCTTTTCTCCCCGGGCCTCTGCTGAAAAAGGACCTGCTTCCAGTCTGACTTTCCCGATCAACAAATGTAAATAAATAAGTAAATAAAATAAATAATACTCAACCAGTAGCTGGATGAGTTTAGGACTGTTGACATCCCACAATTGTGTAAGTATACAGATAAAGATACTTAAAATGATATGCAAAGCTAGAGATAGCCAAGACTGGTATGCATAATGCTCTTGTCTTTTTCTCTCCTTTTTATTTTACAGCTGCCCAGGACATCTCAGCAAACAGGGAAGCCCATGCTGAACATTTAAAAAGACAAGCAAGGGGGATGTATGCACCAAATTATTATTTATTAAAATTATTGCTCTTCTGTCAATTAGTAGCAAATTAAGGATGCATGCTTCTTTCTATAGCTCAAGGGAATTGTAGGAGTCAATTGTAATAGTGTATTTAGACTTCATGGGTTCAAATCTCACATTGAAAATTAATTAAAAATATTAAATATTAATTTCAACAAAACTGACATAAATGCCCTGTTGTTAACTCTATCTGTATTATTTTTAAAAGCGTATGTGCAATATATGCATATTGTAAGGATACTTCTGATTACGTTCTGATGTTATCAATTTTTGACAACTGACAAAATGATTTCCAGCACAGGGAGATAGGCCAACCAGTGTGGCTCAGCCTGCCACCCCTCCAATGACTGGCATACCAACACCCATCTCATCTGGGACACAACCTGGTGGTACTGCCTTTGCAGCCCCTGCACTACCTGGATCTTCAACATCGGGTAGCATTACCCCAGCAGCTGGTGCAGTAGTACCCTCTGGGAGTATTGGTGGAGGTGGGGATTTTGTCAGCCACCAGGAGCTGCCAGGCATGGTACGTGAGGTCATAGAAAGTATCACTTGTGCACACCTCAGCCATATGGAGAATATGCTCACTGGAATGCTGCAAAAACAAAAACATCAAGCACTCCATCAGCAAGCTAAGGAAAGAGACAGTGATGACATTTCTGAGGGGAAACTCAGCAGAACCTTTAACTTAGCTCAATGCCTCCAGCATCCCCTTTTTTCCTCTGGCCACATGACATCCTTCCTGCAAAAGATGCCCTCATGTCAAAGATGCATCATCATAAAGGACAGCCCTTCCATGAGCCTCTGAAAGCCATCTCCAGATCACTGGATATGTGATTGTTAATTCTGTCATGGGGTGGTACACATGTCACATATGGATAGAGGTGGTATGTAATATAATCAAACAAATATACACATATGCATATAGCCTTACTATCTTCTATCATAGATATAGGGAGTTTGGTTTAAATGGTGTAATAATGGCTAGGATTTTATGTGATTTTAGCCTTTTGATTAATAATGTCCTATGACCCCATGAACATTTCACATGTGAGTGTTGCTGTCATTGACCTGTGCTATGTTGAGATGTGGATGTACAGTAGTCCTACAAGAGGGTGTTACAATCTGTGATGTGAGGTAATGTATGGATGGCCGCTGCTGCCATTTGAACAGCTGTAGTAATAGGCCTCCCGGGAACTGCTGACATACCATAATACTATGTATATAGTTGTCTTAGTAAACTATGTGTTTTTGTAGTTGAGCAGATCAACATTCCACAAAGTTCTATTAAGCCATCACCATGACACTTTTGGTATGGCACATGTGAGCATTTACGTACCTACTATCATTAAATACACTGTGACATACATCAATATAAATTCATACTGATTACATGGGCACATATGTCTTGTTCATACCTCTCAACTGTCCAGATTTTCACAGAATGTCCAGATTTCTGCTTCATATTTTTGGTCTGTTCCTCATAATATCTGTGGTTTTCTGGCAAATCACTAGGGTGATCTGAGGGCTGGAGTTACTAAATAATGACATATCTTTGGGTTTCAGACTTCACAGCCTTGATAAAAGTGCATACTAAGACAAATCCTGTTATTCTAGCAACTTTCTAAGTTTATAGGAGCAACATTTAAAATCAGTCCCTATTTTCGGGCCTTTGTCCCCCCATTATGTCAGGTTTTCTCCAGATTTCTTGCACTAAGAGGTTGAGAAGTATGGTCTTGTTTCATCCACATGTTGAAATGCTGTGACATGCACAACTATGACTCAATTGCAACCTTAGAGAATTCATTGCATGCGCAAGTGTGTTGTTATTTCCAAGGTTTATTGTGATGGTCACCAGCACCATTGTGCGACTATCAGCATTTGTGTTAGTAAATGTTCTGCATGAGCCACAATCGACTCACTTGTAATGTGTCCTTATATGTTATCAGGCCACTCAAACACAGTTTGCCAATGAAAAACTTATAAGCATATGTTGTGCAATTCATGTAATTACATGACATTGTTAGAGTTGTATGACTGTGTGAACAGTACCACTGTGGCATGTGATGCATAGCCAAGGTTGTATTTCGAGGTGATATCACAAATCATTTATTTAAATAAGTGTGAAATGTTAAGGGGAATACACAACTAAGCACAGAGTTGTTTTGGATACCACTAGCTATACTCAACCAGAAAACAAACAAAAAAAAACTGCTAGTTGACAGTTTCTCTCACACTTCATCCCCTTCCCCATTGGCCATCAGGCAAACTTTACATGCAAACATTACTTTTAGTTTATTTTCTCAGGAGAGCAGCTCATCTCTATGGTCTCTAAGGCTAAAAACATAGAATAAATGGGCCCTCACAACATCCCAGGTTCACTATACATTGACTTAAAACCTGATCTAGCAAGTACAGTTGGATCCCTACAGACAGCCTATGTTCATGTAGAGGAGTGTACAGGAAAAGTCATCCATCTGAGCAATGAGGGACCATCACCTGATGCAGGGAATTATAAACCCATAATCCTGTCTCTCCTTATCTGTGAGGCAGATCAGCTACTCATCATGGACCATCGCAGAAAGAACACAGTTAATCTCCTGACTGTGTACCAAACCCATTTTTGCTTTGTCAACAATACATCATGTCTGTTAAATCTGGTTGATATCTTCAAGAAAGTCATCAAGGGCATGCATGAGGAAAACACCATCATCCTGTGGAACTTGAACTGCCCAAGGCATTTGACTCAAATCAAAACTCAGGTATTACAGAGAAACTGTCTCAAGTGGCCATAAACACCTACATCACCAAGTGGGTAGACAAATTTATGACAGACAGGACACATACTATCAAAGTGTGTAACGTGACCTCTGGATAGAGGCTAGTGATCAGGTCAGTACCTCAGACTTCTGTACTAGGCCCTTTCCTGTTCAGTATTTCAGTCTCATAAGTCAAGACAAACTTACACATCCTTTGTCTAATCAGTTTTTGGATGACTGCAAATTGTGGATAGCTACTGAATCAAAGAACACAGGTGATATACTGCATAAAGTAGTAACATACAAATGATTGCTGCCAGAGCCATGCAGGCACACTAGATGTACAAAAGGAATGATTAGTTCATTTTTGAAAGCAAATACACAAGCTAATTACAATATAGGCAGCACACCCTTTTGAGCAGACCAAGTGGTATGTGACCTGTGTACTCAGGTAGATAGTAAGCAGAACTTACACCAGCATGTAACCACAGTGGTGACAAATCCTTTGTATGTTGTATGACTCCTGAGTATGGGCAGGTCACCCTGATCAAAGGACATTATAGCTCTGATGACATACCTCCCTGGACTACATGAAAAGAGACATGGAGGAGCTCTCGGATCATGTAGCCCAGGCAGGTATGACCCTAGCCCTGAGTAGCATCCTTTCACCCAGAATGATACCACAATATAAGGACAAAATGATTAACTTCAACAATTGGCTAAGCTTCTGATGTTATTCAAAGGGGATCCAGTACCTGTCTGCCTGGGTCGACATGATCAACAAACCATGATGCTTGGCCGGAAATGGTCTGCACCTGTCACTCCTGGGATTCAGATTACTGGCTTGCCACCCCTATAGTGCCTTTTTTAGGCAAGGCTCAAAGGTCAAAACCACCACCATAACAGATACAAGCTTGCAGAAACTGAAGGTTATGCTACTCAATGCTAGAAGTCTCAACCTCAAAATGCGCTGTCTCGAGGCACTCCTAAAAATGAAGAACATCAATATCTGTGCAGTAACTGACACCTGGTTCAAGGCTCCAGAGAACACCTCTGCAATACCAGGCTACAGCTATACCACAGTTTTCGGCCACCAAACCAGAACCGAAACACTAAAGGCGAAGGAGTGTCCATATTCACCAAGGATATCCACACCTCCAGCCTAGTTGCTCAACACAATGTATCTGAAATTCTCCAGGTGCAACTAGCACTAGGTAAGACTGCAATTCAAAATTGTAGCTTGCTACAGATCCCCCACCCTACCTGAAGATTCTCATGACACCTTTCTAAACATAATGGAAAATATTAAGATTCAACCAACAACACCCTAATACTGGGTGATTTCAACTACCCTGCCATTAACTGGGAAAACTACTCATGTACCAATAGCTTTGCCCAACAATTCATGGAATTCATAAATTCCAACGCCATGGATAAACTAATCCATGGTCCCACCAGGGGCACCAATATCCTGGACCTGGTCATTACCAAAATGGGAAATCATTGCTCCACACCAGTAGTCACCCCCTCATTGGTTAGGTCTTACCATAAAAGAATAAATATCAGCCCATTTAAAATTCGGAAAGGAAATGAGAAGAAGAATATATGATATATGAACACACATAAAACAAATTGCCTCAATAATGCTCTTTGTAGACACAAGATTGAATGTGAGGAGGCGTATTTTCTCAAACACTAGATGGTGCCTAATATAAAATGTAACACATCAAATGCATTTCTATATATTTTTTAAAAGCAGTCTTGCATTTATTGATATTATTAGTAATAATATAGGATTATAACGCAATAAATGTGGATGAACATATTAAATTTAATTTAATTTATTTAATAATGTTAATATAATACAAGTTTTTTATTAACAAAGTGGATGAATGAATGATCATCAATTAAAGTTGAGTGTATAAAATTGCTTAATTAATGTATGTATATAAAACTGGTGCTTTGTGTTTGGTTAGGTCTGACCATAAACTAATCACCTTTGACATCCACATCCTACTCCCACCTCCTAGTTAGGAAACCTCTGTGAAGAACTTCTCCAAGGCCAACTTCATGCCACTCAATTCAGAAGTGACAAACTTCAGGGCACCCATGCAGCCAGGAACTGAAATTTCGACTGCTGAATCCTACAATAAAGCACTGTATGAGCACATACACTAGTGCATGAATCATGCCATCCCAAATAGACCCAAGATGCTCTCCTCCAAAAAAAAAAGCCAATCTGGTGATCCCCTGTACAACAGAAGGAAGAAACTGTTGCAGAAAAAAGGAAAATCCTAGGATGCAAAAATCTCCCTTACTAGCCTCAGTAAGAAGCTGAGATCCCTCATAAAATCACCAAATATTCCAAATATAACCACAAGGCATTCTATAGCTATATCAGAAATCTAAATGGCAATGCTCAAATCTGCTCAGAGCTACAACAGAACGGCATTAAATATACTGATCCCAAGGACATTGCCAATATCGTGGCAGATTAATTCAGTGCCAACCTCACCCCCCCTCTCACCCCCTAAAGGGCCCATCTCAATACCAAAAGATTGCCAAACTCTGGTAATCATTACCACACAGGTAAAATCCTCACTTTCCAAAGCTAAGAATACAGCATCCATGGGACCAGATGACATCCCGGGCTGTGTATTACATGAACTACAAAATGAGCTGGCATCTCTCCTAAGTGTCAGTTTAATCATAGCCTCACCTCAGGCTTCGTACCCACTGAGTGGCACACAGCTACATTCATCCCACTCCACAAGGGGGGGCAACTTGGTTCCTGGGAACTAACATCCCATCAGTTTGACGAGCCTGATCTGCAAAGCTGTGGAATGTATTATCATGGAACTTATAAACAAAGACACTGGTAACCTTCAAACACTGGACCCCACCCAGTTTGGGTTTGTGAAGGGCCGATCGTGTCTCCTGAACCTGATTGACTTCTTTGAGTCAGTCTCCAGCACCGTGGACAAGGGTAAGGCAGTCCATACAGCCTGTCTGGACCTCGCTAAGGCTTCCAACACCATCCCCCACTCTGGAATCATAGATAAACTTACAAAGCTGGGCATTAATCCCTACATCACTTGATGGATTGCCAACTGGATTACTGACAAAACCCACACTGTAAAAGTAGCCAACTCCAAATCCAGCTCCAGACAAGTGAAAAGTGGAGTGCCTCAGGGTTCAGTTCTGGGACTGCTCTTGTTTGGCATCTACTTCTTTGAGGAACAAGCCAACACTAAGGGTCTCTGGCTAACAAAGTTTGCAGATGACTACAAACTGGGAGCCATTATTGAATCCCCAAATGACGTGGATATTCTACAAAAAGGCCTTACAGAAACAGATGCATGGTGCCAGAGCCATGGTCTCAAGCTCAATACCAAGAAGTGTATAGTTATCCCCTTTGGGAAAAAACATGTACCCGTGAATTACCACATAGGTGGAAGCACACTAAACACCGAAAGTATGATAAGAGACCTGGGAACACAGGTGGATAGTGGTCTCACCTTCGATAACCATGTCACCACAACAATTATGAAATCCTTCTATGTGGCACACCTCATCACTAAGGGCTTTTCATCCAAAAAAAAGAGGTCATTGCTCCACTGTACTCATCCCTCATTAGACCCATCATTGAATACAATGCCCCATTTGATATGTACCTCACAAGACATCTTCAGCAACTGAAAAGGCCACAGAAGTACCTCACTAAAAAATTACAGGTCTAAAGTAGATGCCCTATGCTGACCAACTAAAAAATCTCCAGCTATACTCTATCACATATCGTCTACTCAGAGGCGATTTCTACTTAAGATATAAAGCTATGTCAAACCCAGAGCTGTTGGACATGCTACACTTAAAGAAATCCCAATCCCTCATAGCCACATGCTCCAGGGACCTAAACCTTGTCATCACAATGAACAAGACATGCAGGAGAGATAGGTTCCTGACCCAGAGACTGCCCATAATCTGGAATAGACTGCCCATACATGTCAAGCAGAGTGCCTCCTTGGCCCTCTTCAAAAAGAACCTCGACAATTGGATGGGGCATAGTTAATTTATCCTGGGGATCACATCAGTCGCTCTGCTAGACAGAGGTCCAAGGAAGTAATATTCTGATAGAAAAACCAGGGTATTATTATGGCTAGGCTTGTATAGGCCCTAGGGCCAATAACCTAGTACCAACCTATGAACCTATGAACCATTATTTGCAGTCATCACACCAGTAATTGCGTACACCACACCTTTTTGCATGTACATCACCACACATCTTCCAGGGATACCAAAACAAAAACAGAAGTCACAAATGGCAGACTACAGGCTATAATTCCACAAAGAATTTGTTTTATTAGTCCACTAGTATAAGCTGTTTAATTCCAATCACACTACATAAGGAACTTCATCAAAAACAACAACTTGTATTTGATGAAATTCTTTATCTATTGTGATTGGAACAAAAGCGTTTATACCTGTGGACCAATAAAATGAATTCTTTGTGGAATTACAGTCATTTGTGACTTCTGTTTTCATTTTGGTGTTTGTTCTTTGTTTGGATGAATTTTCCAGATCTTGCAGGGATAATTTACTTAAGTGTACCACTTTTGCCACAGTGAGGTTCCACACATGTTTCTGTTCTTACATAAGCATTCTTTGTGATGCATAACCATTATGACTTGACAGTGCAGACTTCCCTTCAAGGAATTATACCAGATGCATGTGTGATATGGCTTCCTATGATGCACCCAGTAAATAACATAGCTCATTGACAATATTGATGGCATGGGTTACATTTTTGCAAGTGTGGATTGTGGCATATTTGTGTCATACAGATTTCTCAGCTAGACACAATTGCTCATAATTTAAACTATGGGATTAACAGTGTCCCTCCTAACACCTCCAAAGAGTGGCTGATATTAAAGAAAGTGTGCATGAGTCCCCTTATAGATTACTGACAAATTATCGCAGTTGTACAAGTGTGTTTATGCAAAGCATGTATAATAACTCACATTCACATATTTTATGTCACTGAAACAGATTAATGATGGCATTATTCTGATATTGCCCATGATTATGCATGCTTCTTTCTGCTGTTGTCATAAGCATGTTAACATGTGTCCTGCTTGGCTGAGAACTATGCTGACATTACATTCTTTTTCAAGCAACTAATTTTGCACATCTTCACAGTATGCACATACCCCCTATTGTATATATTGTCCTTGATAAATGTCCTTTGCAGTGATCATGTCAGGGTGTTATATTACAACCAATCATCTCCATTGATATGTGACCTTGTGTGACAGTCACATAATATGCAATAACTGTGTTATGATATGCATATACCCACACAGGAGGTGTAAATAGCAGTACATGATTGACATGCCCTTATCTGGTGTACATTACCATGTTTCACTTGTACTCTTCCCTTTCTTCATCCCTACCTTTCATGTCTGTGGCCCTTTTTAATATACTTACCTTCCTAGACTACTGCATTTATAATGCAGTCTATGCATCCTTGACACTCACTATAACACCTTTATTTCAGTATGTCAAAAATATGGTTGTACTGTACATAGCACTGAGTGCACTTTTGTATAATGTGTTAGTACTGAAGTCACGGCTTTCAGTTTATTCCTGGTAGTCATTCATTGTGGCTGAGTGCTCAATCTCACAGAATAGCTTTGCCCAAAGGTAAAATTGTCTGCAATGTCTGAATGTGTTTGTGCTGCTTTACATAGTTTCCTGGCTGGCAACACTGTTGCTAGCCACAAAACCTGGTTTGTATTTGTGTAAGTGTGATGAGCAGCATGCATATGCAAATAGCGCTGCTGCTTGTCACACTAACATGTAAACTTGGTGCAGGCTTTGTGTTAAGCCTACATGGAGTTTATTAAATCCCTGGGTATGTATTTGAGAAATTTCATGAACCTATGCAGGTTCATGCAGGTAATGTACACCATGCCTATAGAGAATGTGAAATACATTTAAGTGGTAAAAGAGCATAAACCTTACTCAAGAATTTGTCTGGAGTTAACCAAGTCTTCTATGTCTCAAGGATATTAATACCATATTTACTTTCATGCCAGTAGTAATGAATTTTAAAGCATTAAGAGAATAGTTAACTTTATAATGTCTTTGTGATATAACATCTTTTTAGCTAAGACACTTTTTATATAGTAACTCACATCTTACTAAGCCACTCAAGTAGCATATGGGGATAAACCCATGACGATGACCTAGCTGACACAGATTCAGTTCATGGCTCAGGTGACTAATGAAGATGCAGGGGAGAGATGGGTGTCACCATCCTGGAGGAGAGTGGTTTCAAGGGTATTCCCTACATGACCCTTGGTTGAGGCTGGGAATGTGCGATGAAAATGGTATAGTCCAAAGAGGAATTAATGTAGGGGCATTGACTGAACCACTGCAGAGGCAGGTGGATATTCTGCATGTCCCCACTGGATGCCTGCCATTCAGAAAAAAACAGCAGATTGCAGGGGAGGGAGAAAAGGTGGGTAGGGTGTAATGGTTAGGGTATAACCACCTCCCCTGGTGGAATGTTGACAGTCAAGAACCTCAAGACATCTATAAAGTCTACAACCAGCCTCAGCACAATTGGCTAAAGTCCAGGGGAGGGGATCAGAGTAACTGGTAGGGCTGACATGGACATGGGCATGCGTCACTGGGTAGCAAGGCCACACAATAAAGTAGGTGACCCCCCCCCAAAAAAGAACTGCAGTTTAGTTTAGTATGCTGTGTGCATTTTTCTTAATTTATCCCTTTCCTTCTCTTATTGAGCACTTCTTCCTTCATTTCATAGTCTCTTTTGAAGTTTATTAAATTATGTATGAAAAAAATGAGAAAAAATAGCAAATTTTACTATTCCATGTTAGTAATTAAATATTTGGATGGAGAAAATGAGGTTTAGGACGGAGGTTTCCTGCAGGACCTTTATCTTCTAAAACAATGACAATTAATGTATTTTACATGAAATCTTAATCAGCACATAAAAGGAAGCTAGTTAGCAGCAGTTGTGCATTTCATTGATGCTCTGTTCCATTTACCCTTTTAGGTTCGAGCACTGATATCACTTAATATGTTATGCGCTGCATTTGCTGTCATCAGTCTGAGAGTACATTGGACCACTTTTCACTCTGGCCCACCTGAAACCCCATCTTTATCAGTAAGCATATTGCATATATCTGTGTGTCTTGTGTGATACAAATGAATAATGCTCTTATTTAGCCTTTGAGTTGTAAATATTTCATACGTTTTAAAAATGTGCATGCATGTATGTATGTATATCATTGTTTTCTACAGAAGATATTCCTATTTTCTTCATGATTACCTGTCTTTATGTCTCTAATTTTACTTTCTTTACTTTACTCTTTGCAAGAAATATAAATACTCTTAAGTAATACAATTGGACTTTTCCAAAGGCTCTGCATCTCTGCAATAAACATAGACACTATGGCAGGTCAATCTTCTACCATTGAGATTTTGCTCTGGGGAGTATTGCTAGAGACCTGAGCTTCATAAGTTGTTTAGATATTAATGGACCAGCTGGAAGGGTAGAAGTAAGTGGTCATAGTTTACCTTTCAGCCCAGGTGGCAGAAATGCAGATGGATCCATAAGTACAGTTCAAGTCTCAGTAGAGGCCAGGGGGAAGTTCAAAAAGCAAGCTATTGCAGACCTCAGGGGTATACATATGCAGAATGATCTCTTCACCCAATAATTAACAAGTGAGGGTATGGTCAGATTAAAAAGAACCTTGCAAGCTTGGCATTTCCTGGTAACTATCTCCAGTTCTGGCATTCTACCTGCATGCCTTTTTTGGATTGCTAAGTGTGAAACATGATTTGCGGTCAGTAGACTCCTTTCAGGATTAACACAGTCAGGAGATTCCAATATAGTTAACAAAACCTGCAGGTAACAGCATAAGTAAACATATGAGGCACATCTTATAAAATTAGTAGATTGTGGTTCAACAAAATTTACCAAATCAAAGGCTCTTCAGCAGGAATAAAAGGGTGCTGTGGTTCATTTGATTAGAAGAGTCATTGTGATTACGTACATTAAAATGTCAGCTAGCCTACAGGAACCACCAGTAATGATGAGTCATCCAGCCCCTAGAATAAATAAAATAATTAGAAGACCCATCCATTTTTCAAAAGTATCAAAAGTTCCAGCAACCATAAAGAGGATTAATGTACACAATTATTCCAGTAGATCTAATTGGATTAACTGTGTGTTAACTGAGTATAAGAACTCAGTAGGATTAAACGAATGAAGATCTTCAATCACATTTAAGAACTTCTGGATTTTACAACAAGATTAATGGAAAAATGCCTTATAACAGGCTTTCCTGAGTTAACATAGTCAGAAGATTCTCAGCCAAAATGAAGGGGTCAGCAGCTTATATCAAGAATAACAGAGTAAGTAGCCCTCAGCATGGTTAAGAAAGAGAAAAAACTGAAGCAGGATTGAGTGGGTTAAAGACAATGGGGGCAGACAATAGATTATGACTAGTCAGCACACACATAACAGAGTTTAATGTATGCACACATAACCAAATTTCATTTTTATACCACCATGTATGGTTATCCAGACATCCTCATATCATGATATCTTGAAAATCTCTTGTTTGCTGATGTTAGTATGAAACGTGTAATTACCACAGACTAATGCATTGTTTTAAGGACTCTTCTGTCTTTCCCACTGTTGTGTAATCATGGAGCATGGAGGGTTTGTTGACTTGCAAAAAGCTCTTGCTTTGAACTATTGCTTCTTTTGTTTGCAACAGACAGCTTTCTAAATTACAAGAACAAGCTGTGATCTCTCATAGACAAGCAGCCATCTAGGTGGTTAAATTTTTAAGGAGACAGCTGTAATGCTAGACTTTGGGCTCTACTTTTCATCAAACCCATACGTACAATGTGACTTACAAATGGCAGAGTGCTGTACAACCGTTTATTTGAAAAGCTTTCAGTAATGATATAAAAATATGATTTGGTTTACTGAGATCAAATTAGTAGTCTATTTTTTTTATTTTTGCTGTCACCTTTCCATCTCTACTTATTTAAAAATGTAACATCATCAGTGTTAGCTGCATTTTATCACAATTGTGTATAATCACTCCACTAAACTGGCCATAGCACTATGTTTCAAATTTTTACATGGGTCTATATTACAACATCGAAGTCTTCAAACTTTAAATGTTATAATATCGAACCCTATGCACTGAATGCTGAAAATAGTGAAGCTGCAGAATATCGAATACTTTCCTAGGGGAAAGTATTCGGCGGGCTGTTTCTGCAGCTTCGCTATTTCCTCGACTGTAGACCGAAGGTTATGGACTGGGTTAAGGTAAGTGTGTGAATGAAGGTGAGTGTGCAATAGGGACCTTAGGGTTAGGGAGTGGGTAAGGTGAGTGTGTGATAGAGACTTTAGGGTTAGAGAGCGGGTAAGTTGAGTGTACGATAGGGACCTTAGGGTTAGGGAGTGAGTAATGTGAGTGTGCAGTAGTTACGGACCTTAGGGTTAGGGTTGGTTTAGGTAAGTGGATAGCTAGTAGTGTACATATGGTTTAGTGTAGGGTTTTGTGAAATGTATGTGTATGGATTATTTATTTTGGTGTGCTTGTGTTGTGTGCATGTTTCTCGGAACAGCAAATATTTTTTTCCCTGGGAAAAAATTTGCTATTCTGACTGTTCGATTTTATGGTCTTTCGATCGAATGGGTTAGATATTATAACATTCGAAGTTTTAAGACTTCGATGTTATAATATAGACCCTTTTTACACAATGTTGTCCTCAGAAAGGGAAAAAGACTTATTTCAGCTTATTCTGACTCATGGTAACCTTTTACTAGGAATAAATATGGTTACATATAGTTACCTGGGGCCCAGTGAGTGAGTATGTTCTCCCATCAAGACTATTAGGTTCAGTGAGAATTAACAATTCAATCAGTTTTCAGTAACAGGATGAGAGAGAAGACCTGCATTTCCTTGTAGCAAAGCTGACAAACAGAACAATTGGCACAGAACTCAAACTTATGTTAAATCTAGTTTCAGGACAGAACTGAGCTGGTTGTCTTATCATCCAGCTCCTACAAGAACATTATTTCATCAGACAAAAAATAAGTCAGATTTTGGTGCAGTTCAAAAGGTGGAGTGACCAGGCATGTTAATCTTTATAAGTAGTTCATTCAGTGATGTGATCAAAATCAGAGATCTCACAATAAAGGTGCATGCAGTGTTCTCAGCCTGTCACCAAAGGAATGTGGTTTATATTCTAAATCAGGAATTACTTTCTCCAAATCTTACTGCAAGAAAGATTTATTCCTCAAAGCCTTATAAAAGAAAGAAAAAAATCCAAATTGCTGACTATGTATACGGGCAACAAAGATGGATAGTGTTTAATGTTACAGAGGAGACCTGGTTCTCAAAGCATTGTTTCCACTGGTTTTCTACAACATTGTTTCCACTGTCAGACCTTTGATGTTGACTATTATCAATTAATAGATTTGGATAATATTCCATTGTTCTCAGCGTTACAGAACATGTATATTGTTGTTGTTGTATCTTTCAGCTTTTCCCGGTTCGGGGTCGCCACAGAGGAACTCCGGTCCGCTAATGATTGGCAGTAGATTTTTACATGCTGAGTTGCCAGCCCTGACGCACAACCTTCAACAAAGGTACACCCATTCATGCATGTCTCCACACAGAAGACGCTCTAGCTGAGAATCGAACCGGACAGCTTCTTACTGTGAGGCGACAACGCTACTGCAGCACCACCACCGCATTATAAAGCAACAAAGTAATAGTGGTCAAAATGCGAAAAGACACTAAATACATTCCTTTGGTCTAGGACCAGTGAGACATGTGATATCATGAAATTGAGTTAAATCATTCTGTGCATGATGAAAGAACCTCTCATGGTGTAAACTTTATTAAGGTTTGCCAGATTACAAGTAGAGACCGCTGGAGATTTAGTTCCAGAAGAATTTCTGTATTAACTGGTTTAGATATCTATATGCTCTTTTGTTTACTGCCATGCAAGCTTTAATTACAGTGAAGGGAACTGGTGAAAACTAAGGCTTATGAGTTTTCTTCATGCTTGAATGTATTGTGAGGTTATTTTAGTTTACATCATTTCATAATTAACATTACCTAGAGATTAATTAGTAGCAGTAAACCATTGTCTACTTGCATATACATGTCTGAGTGTTAAAAATCATGGGGAATGGAGGGAATAGTGAACATGCTTCAAAGAGTATATCATGAATGAGAAATTTACACATGCAATGGCGAAGAAAGGGCAGAGAATTCTCATCTCTGTGCCAGCAGAGACAATGCTAATTTTTCCTAAACTGTGATTAAGGAAGGGAAACTTTGAGTGCTAGCAATTTCTTGTTTAATCTTCTGTTACCAAGGCACTACTTTCTTGTTTGAGGAATCCTTATTTTGAGAACGCTTCCTCACTTAGAGGATCCTAGTTTTCTAACAGGGTTATAAGTTTAGAGCACTAAGGACATAGGAGATTGGTATCTCAACAGCCTATCCATATAAAACCTCCTACAAATGTGAGTTTGCAGAATTTTGTACAGTTTGATGCCTAGAGTTTCACTACTATATGTGTATATCTTTCTCTATTTGTAGTATGATTTGTGTCTTTCTCAATTAACTGTAGTTTGCTTAATTAAATCAACTACCACAACCTGGCCAATCCTCAACTCCAACACTACATATACTATAGACAGTATAGCTATCCCGTTTAATACATACTTTACTAACTCCATATTATCACTAGCTAAAACTGGCAGGAATGCTCCCCTAACCATACTTATAGGAAATGAGGAAACTACCAGTGCCTTCTGCCTCAGTCCTGTCCAAACCAGCAGCATCAAAAACATGCTCAACAAACTTAAACCCACATCGCTCACTGACGATAATTTACCTGCTGAGTACTTGAAACTGGCTACCATTGCTTTCTTTTGTCCTATCGCTACTTTGATCAGTCACTCTATCACAGAACAATATTTCCCAAAATATGGAAAATATCCTATTTCATCCCACTATAAAAAGGTGGAACCTCCACAGAGCTCTCCAACTACAGGCCAATAGCAATTTTAACTCTGCTATCCAGAATTCTAGAAAGATGTA
This sequence comes from Protopterus annectens, assembly GCF_019279795.1. Taxonomy (NCBI): domain Eukaryota; kingdom Metazoa; phylum Chordata; order Ceratodontiformes; family Protopteridae; genus Protopterus; species Protopterus annectens. Next base: position 1,165,048,724 of record NC_056743.1, read on the forward strand.
TTCACTTAAAACTACATATTATGCAGTAACCTGCTAACTGATACCCAACACTGCTTTTGACCCAACATAGTACCACTGCTGCCCTTATAAGTTACACCAATACAATCAACCAATTCAAAAATAATGGACAACTAATTATTTTCCATCTTCCTAGACATGTCTAAAGCATTTGACACTGTCTCCAATTAAAAACTTCTCAATGAACTCTCAACCTTAAAACTAAGACAAACTGTTCTCGTATGGTTTCAAAACTACCTGTCTGACTGTCGACAAGCTGTCAAATGGCAACATGACCTCTCCTCTCTGTTACCTGTCACAGTCGGTATTCCACAGGGTTCAGTCCTAGTCCCACTCATTTTCAATATCTTCACCAATAAACTCCAAACTGTTACCCAACTCACCACTATCATACAATATGCAGATGACTCCACACTCATCTGTGCTGCACCCTCCCTCCCACAGCTCCAAGAAATAACTTAACAGTCCTTCTCAGCAGTAGAATAATGGCTCTCTAACTCTCAATAAAGTCTTAATCCTAATAAAACTAAACTTATGATCTTTTCAAATAGCAAACCCCCTGAATGCCAGTCCTCCTTTCTTATTTATCCATCTAACTATACCAAAATATATACTGTATCTCACATACAATTGCTGGAAATCACTATTGATAACAACATGAAATTTGGTAAACATGTATCTCTAATCATTAAAAAAGTTCACATAAAACTAAATTCTCTATATAAAAGCAAACCATACCTCACCAGCTCCACTGTACTATCTATTGCAGGACCAACCTTCTCTCTACCCTTCTATATGCCTCTGCTATTTTCACTAACCTCAGGAAAGCTGACCCAGTTAAACTTTAAACCTGCTACAACAATATTGCTAGATTTGCCAATAACTCACCATATAGATCCCACTACTGCATTGCACTTCATCAACTTAACTGGTTAAAACTACCCATTCTCTTAACCTTCACCCATCTTACAACTGACCATACCGTGACTTACCAACCTGATAAGTGTCCAACACTCAAAATGTACTACAACCCACTCTAATAAAAGGCTCTTGAGATCTACTGACAAATTTGTACTCCACATTGCAAACCCTAATAACAGTTTAAGGATTCACTCTACTGCAATTGTGTCGCCAGGATTTGGAACTCTATCCTGCAACATATCCTAAGAACCCCTCACAGTTCAAAAAACTTCTCAAGACTCACTTAGCTGACTCCTGTCTCTGCTCATGCTCATCTCCTGGCTGAACATCATTGCTCCTACACTTTGGCTCTTACAGCAATTCCGCTCCTACCTTCTCTGCAGATTGTATAATATACTTTACATATACACAGTGTCCTAATCTAATCTATCACACCTGTCTATTTGTTCCTCATCCGTATCTCTCCTAACAGCTCTACTCCCCTGTACTCACTCTATTCCTACTCTATATTACATACACCTAACATATTTATTTATTTATTTATTTTACATTTGTTAACCGGGGGTGTCTGACTGAGCCAAAAAGGGCCTTTTTCAGCAGAGGCCCAGGGATAAAAGCTCCACAAAGAAAAATTACAGACATGTTTAGTTATTTAGACATGATCAGTATACACACAAATTACAAGAGACATGTTTTTACAGTGGTATGCAGCACATAAACAGTTACAGTGGAGAGAACAAACAAAAAAATATTAATTTTAAAAATAAAGGTAATTAATAGATTTGTGGTGTACAGCTGAAAATTGGAAACATAGGTAGAATACATACATAGCACACAGGTACAGTACATATATTGTAGATTAGCCAGTGTTTGTGAGTAAGAGTGAAAACTATTATGAAGTGCTATAGATTTAGTATGTATATGTTACCCGCTTTCACTAGCCTGGGGAGCAATCATGGCACTGCCAACTTTGCTTGAGATGTTGCCTGATGAGGTCTTTAAAGGAGGCTTTGGATGATATCTCCCTTAGTACTTCTCAGCCTTACACAGCATCTTTCTCTTGTCTCTATACTTTCTCCACATAATCTCTTCCCATTTTCCCTTATAATTCTTCTTTTACTGGAAGTAAATATTCCACATAACTTAGGTCTTCTGCAATAACTTAGACAATGTTTGTATAAAAAATTCTAAAGCCATCTCTACCTAGCTAATCAGAACTAAAATATAAACTCTTAAAAATTTTGAAATATCCATTGTATGTATATGATTGTCTACCAATATGTATTTGAACTACTTCTATGTATATTATGTGTCTTCTTGGAACTTTCACTTACTAGACTGTAAATAATGTGTGACTGTTAAATTGTAAATGGAGCTTTTCTCCCTGGGCTTCCTCTGAGAATGGGCTTTATGTCCAGTCGTACCTTCCTGGTAAACAAATGTCAGATAAATAAATAAAATAAAATAAATGTGGATGCGGCATCAGTGATGAAACTCAGCAATATCTGACATTTTGTTTGGTGGTGTATTAATTGCTGGGGACATCCTCGGCGTCCTGAAGGCAACTGTAACCTATATATTGGATGAGGAAAGGGAAGCTATGACTGTGGTTGGTTTCAGTATCACTAATTGTGTCACCAACTTAGTTACACTTGTGGAAGACTTAGGGTTGCCATGATTGCAACTGTGTTTGAATGGTTGGCCCCACTTATTGAAAAGGACAACCTATAGCAGACTTTGCAGAAAGAGAGAGGATGACAGAGAGAAAGAGAAAGTAATACTAATTTCTGTACTTATGGGAAACACATTCATATCAACATGAGAATACAGGAGAATCACTGCCATAGTAGGGGAGGGAATATGCCCTTTCCTTGCTATTGTGCAACTGTGGAGTTGGTATATATAAGCAATAAGAGTTGTGGGGGCAAAGGGAGGCTTGCCCCCTACAAAACATTGGTTTTAGATGTGCATCTTATTTTGGAGCATCCTCAATTTCTGCCAATCTTTTTTGTTTTAGATATTTTTTCGATATTTGCCTGTCAATATTGCTATCATTAGTTCAATTTCAGTATGTATATATATATTTTTTTTTTTCTTTTTTTTTATTCACGTACGTGTATTATATTCGATTGCTGTCAGCAGTAAATCATATACACTCACTACATCAAGCACACACCACTGAACATAATACCCTACTGAAAATCCCAATCCAGAATTACTATAGGTTACACTTTCAGTCTGTGCTTACTAATTAAAATGTGAAGTAAATATATACATTCAAACACAACACATTCAAAGCCAAAACTCCAAATCACCAAGGATTGTAAACAGAAAGGTACCGCTTTTCATTTGTGTAACTTACTAAAACTTAAACTGAAGTAAACCTACAAATCCATACACAAAATACTCAATGTTTTAAATGGGGTTTTTCAAAGTGAACTTCTTAGCATCTGTGTCCTGAACAGATAAGTTGGTTATGATCAGAGACCCTCTATAAAAAGACAGAGCATTTGATTCCATATTTTAGAGGCATGGAATTATTTTAGCTAAATTTTATATAATAAAGACTAAGATTATAGTAAGATTATTTCTGTTAAAATGTTAACAAAATTTATTTGGTTTATTGAAGTTAGGGTTTATAGCCAAAAGACTGAAAACAAGAAGGCCAACTGTCTGGAATGAATGTATTAAAGATTGCTGGCCCCAGAGCTCATTCCTGTCTTGGTCCATTAGAAAATGTCCTTATTGCTAGCACAGTCACCCTCACAAAAGCAATCTTTGTTCTATTATTTAACCATGCACCAGTCCATTTCTTAGTCTCAGTGCTGCCCAAAACCACACCAGTTTTCATAACAGCTACTTGCACAACCCTGAGTCAAACACCTTGATTAAAACAGGCTCAATCATATATACCAATATTCCCTTGTAAAGTGCTCTGTTCATGCAGTAATAAAACTGGCCATGAACAAAAATGTATTCTTATCTTCTAGGAAAGCAACCAACTCTGCCCTCAGAATTCACTCCGTGGCATCCCCTACCACTACTGTTAGATTAACAAGCCTGTGGTTCCTTAGATTTTTTCCTACTACTCCCACTTTGTACAAGGGTACTGCATTTTCTGTCTTCCATAGTGGTAACTGATCCTTTGGAAACCATTCTCAGAATATCTGCCAGAACTCTGGCCTGATTCCTGAGGACCTAAGGAGGCTGACAATGTGGGCCCTGGGCTATATCCTCCTTTGTACTTCGGTTCCCTCCCATCTTCCTCTATCTGTCTGTCTCAGTCCTGCCACGCTATCTTTCTGTCTCAATCCTGCCAACTAATTACTGATATCTCCACTTTTCCTTCCTCAGTTTCAACATGGAGTTTTTCCCATGTTTTCTTTTGTAAAGTTTGAAGCAAGGTTTCCTCATGGATGCTCCAAGACCAGTTTCATTGTTTTTTATTTACTCATTTATTTATTTTTCTTGGCTGGGATAGTCCAACTAGGCAATAAAAGCTCCTTTTCAAAGGATACCCAGGGAAGAAAGCTCCAAACAATGAGAAAAAATACATACAGCAATTTTGTAATAGAGTTCTACGGAAATCAGTACAATAAAAACAGAGACAGCATACAGCAATGCTTCAGGAGTTCTAATGATGCACTACATAAAGAACATACTTAACCTCTAAGCCCAAGAAATCTGGGCAAAACCAAAAGTAATAGGAGGACAATGTCCCAAATTAAGGACAAATTTTAAATACTGGTAGAAGAACAGGTTTTGCAGTCACATGCATTTTCTGATGGATATGCACTTCTCAAGTGTATGTCATTATTTATTGACTTCAATCCTTAGTGATTTGCCAGAAAACCACAAATTGTATGGTTAACAGATCAAAAATATTAGGCAAAGATCTGAACATTCTGCAAAAATCTGAACAGTTGAGAGGTATTATTAAGAACAGAAATGTATAGAGTAATGGTCGAATCATGCATAGAATTCTAAGGAAACGTGACATCAATATTAAAATCTTTGAGTGCAGTATTCAGTTTATCTAACATTAAAACAGTGTAACATAATCTTACAGTTTGAAGAAAAGGAGGTAACACGGGGAATAAGAATAGTGGGAAAGTGGGAAGAGGTGATGGGGAGAGATAAGAAGGAAAATGGGGAATTTAGGAAAACTGGAGGAAAAATTGAAGACATTTCTTGAGAAATGGAGGTGAGATAATACAGATGTCCAAGCATCTTCTGATTTGCTGTTAAAATGTCTAAGCAAAGTGTCTTACTGACATGATAACAACTTTAAGGTTCTACATTTTCCTGGTGAGGTGCATGAGCACAGGCAGGAGTCTGTCAGGTATTGTTTTAATTTGGATTTGATGCCTTTTAATTTGTCTGTTTGTTTCAATCAAAGTTGCAACTTGTTCCAAGGTTTGGTGACAAAACTGGAATAGAGAGTATCTCCTGCAGCACTGTTTGATTTTGTGGTGGCCAGAAGTTTTTCACTGAAGCATAATTATCTGTAAGTGAATACTGCTAACAGATATGTTTTTTAGAGGGGGCAATTATTGGGGCTGTAGATAAAAATACAGGCTATGAGTAGCTGGGTGTAGATTATTACAGGTGTTGCTGTAGTTGTAATCATAGTAGTTGTTTTAAGGGTATAAAGTGATGAAAACTGTATAAGAGACTTGCACTGGCTAGCCAGGATTCAGATCAAACACACATAGACCTACATATCCTGAGGATTTTAAGAATTAACTACCTAAACCACAAGGTCCACCTAAATGTAATCTAACAAATACCATCAGCAACCTCACATACACACAACACAGGCAGCACCCATCTTGAAAAATACATCTAAGAGTCACAGAGTCATAATTCAAAATCCCATAAGGCAGACTTCCAAAAAATCGAACACCCTAGTCATAGCTTACTTCATTGCGAGAAACACTGACACACCACTCATCAGATTGTGCAACAAGAGGGTCATGATCAGTTGCCGGTCAGGTGCCAGGATTTGTCACATCATGCAGGCACAAACCCAGTAAACGAAAAAAACAACACAAGAGCAGGTCTTTCCGATGAAATTTATTGTTTTTCAAAACTTTACTTGAAGCGTTTTTCATTTGCACTAAAACAAACTTCTTCAGAAGCAAATACCATTTAGTCTGACTTAATTTAAAACACAAATACAATGACATATTTGATACCCCACCCATGCAGCAACAATGGAACTTAAAGCTATAAACAATTTAAAATGCTACAACATTAAACCCAGTGAAGGAGCAACCAATAAAACATTTAAACCCCGGTATACTACAAATATCCAACAATACATATAAAATATGTTGTAAATTTCAACATATACAAACAATGGTTGAACATACCACTGTAAGATATTAAATAATACGTTGTTACTAAAATTGTAAATCCTTAAAGTAGCAGGTATATAAACACCAACGTTTACTGATAAACATTTATCAACTGAACCAAAAATAGTGTCCCATTCAGATCAGAATCTGTAGTTTCATTGGCCATTTTGGGCTATTTCTATCCCTTTCATCTTTTGTTTAAAAACCCGTGTTTGCGTGGTTTTGCACATTGCGCAGCTCAGTTTAACTAGGGTTAAACTATTCCTGGTGCCAGAAAGTCTGATCTTCTAATTTTCCCTTAGAACTAGCCAGTTTTCTAGTTTTAGCACTCAAAACTGTTTCCTTGTGCTCAGCACTTGTTCAAAACTTGTTGCAAGCACTAAATAATCTACAAGTTACTTTAGCACTCAACTTTCCTCACTTGTTAGGAGGAAAACAGCTTTTAGTACTTAAATTAATAAGTACCTATCCAGGCATTTCTAAGGGTCAACTCCTGATGAATCTGGGCATCTTGGGGCAATGTAGCAATTGCCTCATGTACACTGACAGTCCTCTCCTGCTACCACCCAACACTGCAACATATGAGAGATGTACTTATATAGCCAAGCTGGAAGCCAAGCTCTCTCCATCCAAGACTGTACTACACAGTCAAGAGGAGAAGGTAAACACCTGCACCACACCACACCACACTCAACACATAGTTCCTCAAAACTTACATCACCTAAACCCACAAATAGTAACACAAAATACACACCTACATTCACGGAGGCTCTCACTAAAAATCTGCCCAAACATCAGAGACCTCCAAAGCTGAAATGCAAGCAACCACCACCCCCCAGTACTACACAAATGACACATAGCCCACAAAATCAGAGTGCCACTCAACCTCAGCCCATAAGTCAAAACAACGTACCAACACACTAGTCATAGGTGACTCTATAGTCAGTTACACTGATGTCCCACACACCAGGCTAAACAAGGAGAAAGTTACTGTCAGCTGCCTGTCGGGTGCCAGGATCTGCCACATAATGCAAGCACTCAGGTCACTCCACAACAAGTACAAATATGACTCTGTCATTGTCCATTGGTGTGAATGACTTGAGACGTACCTTCCTGGACTATATAAAAAGAGACATGGAGGAGCTCTCAGATCATGCAGCCCAGGAAGGTATGGCCCTAGCCCTGAGTAGCATCCTGCCATCACCCAGAATGATACCACAGTACAAGAACGAAATGACTGACTTCAACAATTGGCTAAGCTTCTGGTATAATTCTTAGGAGATCCAGTGTCTGTCTGCCTGGGACGACATGATCAACAGACCACGACGCTTTGCCAGAGATGGCCTGCACCTGTCAACCCTGGGATTCTGGATACTGGCTAAGGCTCTTGCCACCCCTATAGTGCCTTTTTTAGGCAAGGTTCAAATGACAAACTCACCACCATAGCAGGTATAAGCAAGCAAAATCTGAGGGTAATGATACTCAATGCTAGAAGTCTAAACCTCAAAATGCACTCACTCAATGCACTCCTTAAAATGGAGAACATCGACATTTGTGCAGTGACAGAGACCTGGTTCAAGGCTCCAGAGGCCACTCCTGCATTATCAGGCTATAACTCATACCACATCTTTTGGACACCTAACCTGGACCGAAACACTAAAGGAGGAGGTATGTCCGTATTCATTAAGGATATCCACACCTCCAAGTTAGTTGCTCAACATAATGCATCCAAAATTATCCAAGTGCAATTGATACTGGGCAAGACTGCAATCCAGATTGTAGCTTGTTACAGATCCCCCGCCATGCCCCAGGATACCCACTCCATGTTTCTTGATATACTGGGTAATATTAAGGTAGAGCCCAATACCCTAATAATGGGTGATTTCAACTACCCCACCATCAACTGGGAAAACTACTCATGTACTAACTCATTTTCTCAACACTTTCTGGAATTCATAAATTCCAATGCCCTGTATCAGCTTTTCCATACCCCCACCTGGGGCAGCAATATCCTGGATCTGGTCATTACCAGTATGGGCAACCGATGTTCCATGCCAAAGGTCAACTCCTCACTGGTCACATCTGACCACAAGCTAATCATCCTAGACATCAATATCCTGCCCCCACCCCCCATTAAGAAAACCACCATAAAAAACTTCTCCAAAGCCAACTTCATGCTTCTTATGACAGAAGTGGCAAGCTTCACGACAACCATACAGACAGAAAATAGAGGTACAACTGCTCAATCCTCTACAAATGCACTGTATAAGCACATACATGAGTGCATGGATCCTGCCATCCCCAACAGAACCAAGATGCTATCCTCCAAACAACGGAAGCCAATCTGGTGGTCCCCTGCCATAAACAAACTCTACAACAGAAGGAAGAAGCTGGTGCAAAAAAGAGTAAAGTCCCCTGATTGCAGGAACTCCCTGGTCAGCCTCAGTAAGAAGCTGAGATCCCTCACAAAATCCTCCAAAGCTAATTATGAAAATAAAATCACCACTGATTCTAAAGACAACCACAAAGCATTCTACAGCTATGTCAAGAATCTCAATGCCAGCACTCAGATCTGCTCTGAGATACAGCACAATGGCACTAGATATACAGAACCAACTGATAGTGCCAACATGCTGGCAGATAGGTTCAGTGCAAACTTCACCCCCCCTTACCCCCCAAAGGGCTCATCACTATACCAGAAGAATGCAAAGCCCCTGTAATCATGGCTGCACAAATAAAGACTGCACTCTCCAAAGCCAAGAACACAGCATCCATGGGACCTGACAACATCCCAGGCTGCGTTCTAACTACAGAATGAACTGGTACCCCACCTAAGTACCATGTTCAATCATAGCCTCATTTCAGGCTTTATGCCTACTGAATGGAGCACAGCAATGATTATCCCACTCCACAAAGGGGGCTCCACCATGGAGCCTGGGAACTACCACCCATTAGTCTGACGAGCCTGGTCTGCAAGGCCATGGAACATATAATCTTGGAGCTTATAAACAAGGACATAGGTAACCTACAAACTCTGGATCCCACTCAGTTTAAGTTAGTAAAAGGTAAGTCATGTCTCCTAAACTTGATTGACTTCTTTGAAGTAGTCACCCTAGCCGTGAATGAGAGTAAGGTGGTTCACACAGCCTATCTTGACCTTGCCAAGGCTTTTGACACCATCCCCCACTCTGAAATTATAGATAAACTCATTAGAATGGGCATAAATCCCTATGTCACAAGATGGGTGGCCAACTGGCTCACTGACACAACCCACATAGTGAAAGTAGCCGACTCCAAATTCAGCTTCAGACCAGTGACAAGTGGAGTACCACAGAGTTCAGTCCTGGGTCCTCTCCTGTTTGGCATCTACTTCTCAGAAGTACAGGCTAATAGAGCAGGTCTTTGGCTAATGAAATTTGCAGACGACTGCAATCTAGGTGCCATAATAGAATCACCTAATGATGTGGACATTCTTCAAAGGGGCCTCACTGAGACCGATGCTTAGTGTCAAAGTCATGGCCTCATCTCAATGCCAAGAAGTGCATTGTCATCCCTTTTGGGAAAAACACCATACCCATGAACTACCACATATGTGGTAGCCTACTAAACACCAAAAGTGTGATAAGAGACCTTGGGACACAGGTGGACAGTAGTCTCTCCTTTGATAATCACATCACCACAGTAGTCAGGAAATCCTTCTATGTGGCACATTTCATCACAAAGGGGTTGACCTCCAGAAAAAAAGAGGTCATTGTTCCTCTCTACTCATCCTTCATCAAACCCATTATAGAGTACCACTCCCCATTTGGCACATACCTTGCAAGACATCTACAATAACTAGAAAGGCCACAGAAATACCTCACTAAGAGGATTACTGGCCTCAAACAGATGCCATACTCAGACCATCTCAAAAAACTCTAGCTCTATTTTGTCGCTCTCTGCCTAACATACAAAGCCATGTCAAACCCAGATCTGCTGCACATGCTACACTTAAAGAAACCCCAATCCCTCCAAACCACACCCTCCAGGGACCTAAACCTTGCTACCACAATAAACAGAACATGCTGGAGAGATAGATTCCTGTCCCAGAGACTTCCCATGCTCTGGAACAGACTACCCATTCATGTCAAGCAAAGCTCCTCATTAGCCCTCTTTAAGAAAATTCTCAACAATTGGAATGGAAATAGGAAATTCACCCCGGGGATCACTTCTGTGGCTCTGCTAGACAGGAGCACAGGAAAATAACTTTCTTAGGTGGCGAAAGTCAAGGAACTTTTTTGGCTAGGCTTATATAAGCCCCAGGGTTAATAGCCTAGTACCTACCTATGAATCTATGAGTCTATGAACCTATGGACAAATGAATACCAGCAACTGCATCTCCTTGCACAATGGTGAGGTGTCAATGGATCTGGGAAATTACATATCCATAAGCTGTTGCCTTACACTGGAGATAATGCTCATACACACAGATTGGCCCCATCTGTGTATCACAACATAATGCTGACAGTACATAATAAATACTTTGAGACAGTGCTGTGATGCACATGACCTTCACCTATTGTTTCAGATGTTGTAAAACCATGCTTCATGAAGTATGTACTTTTTTTCAAATGATGACTTAAGATGCCCCATTCTGGATTATGAACTAACCATGTCAATACAGGGATAAATAAATACAAAAATAGATAAATAAATCAACAAATAAAGAATATTTGCCTTCTTAGTAGTTTTTTTTCAAACTTGCATCCTACACTGTGATGTAAGGTTTACAACCATGGTTAGCTAGTAACATACAGCAGAACAGCTGAAATGGCTGAGTGAGACCGACTGATGAGCACAAGGGAAATGTTGTGGCCAAAAGTTGTTTTAATGCAGCAGGTACTTTTTGTTTATTTGACTGTATTAACTGGAAGGAAGGAGAAAAGCAATGGGAAAACAGGTACTGTTGTAATAAGATGTGATAAAATTAAAGCAGTGAAGTCACTTCACACATTTTTGGTTTGTATCCCCTATTATCCAAGCGTTTTTTTTCTGAAATCAGGACTGTTGACCTCTGTCTCACCTCACTTTCATATAATTTTAATTAGTTGATTTTTACTATATACTCGTTTTAATTGTTTAATTAGTAGGAGGTTTTTAGTATAAATACGCATGAAATTGAGCTGTTGTATAAACCTGAAGAATCGTACCTTGGCAATACGTGAAAGCACTAGTTCTACAATAAATATTTTTTAACTACAACATCGTGGTGGCTCCTGAACAATTCTGTTTTTGCTGCTATTTACTCCTTTTGCCGGGAGTCTTTGGATGGTGATATTTTGTCTGTTGCTGCTACTTCTATTGTTTTGTTACAATATTCACCATCACACGATGGAACCTTCAACAATTGAGCTGGACTACAATCCTGGGGTCAGGAATAGTACTACCGATTGGAACAACATCTTTCATCAGCGAGAAAACCCGTAATTGAGTATGGAGTTTCATTCTTCAGTTACTAATAAGAGAACAGGTACTGTGGAGAATTTACAGGAATTTTATAATGTCCTAAGACAACTTGAAAACGACTTATACAAGTTACATAGACTTATCTGGCAGAGAAGACATTTAGAGGCATGCCTTCATTTTAAAATAATACCTCGAGGCATGCGCATATTATGTATGCCTAGTTACGGTGATAGTCACCCTGAACTCTTGAGGAGATGGCAGCAACTCAACATAGACTTTAGTATTCAGTATATTAAATTGCTAATTGAATACTTTACCCCCATTGAGTCTGAACTGGTTGCTAAAGTGGAAGCATTACATCAAGATATATTGCATTCTTATAAGGGGGAAATACATGATTGTAAATTGAACAGTATGTTCAAACAAGTCGCTGCATATAGTGAAAGACTGGCACAACTAAAATACAAAAAGCTTAGAAGAGATTACCAAGATTTCACAACCGGACAGATTTTTGTTTGGCCTAAGTATAATAATACATCTAATGTGCAGCGACATGAATCCACTAGCATAAACAACCAGGTTGTTGAAATCATGGAAAGCGTTGAATCCACAAGTGATGGGAACACGGTGATGACATCATCTGATATCGCTGGTAGTGGTAACCAGGTACCGGTTAGTGAAACTCCACCATGTAACCAGTTAGCCCTGAAAGATGTACTTCCCCTGGGAGCGAGATTGAAACTCGGAGCTAACACAGTACCAGGTCCTTTTTTACAACTACCGGTACAATACAAAACCAGGGTTACAACACGTTCCGAGAGTCGAGGGAGAGGAAAAAGGAAATACTCAGGCGAGAACATGGAACCGAGACGGAAGAACAGGAGTTAAAGAAACTGATTTTTAATCTCTCATCACGAGCGTTAACCACGGATGAAGAGGAATTGTTAAACAAGGGACTGTCCTTTATTCCCTCACAAGGAAGTAATCTCTCAGAACTACTGATTGACTTGCGTTTATTCGCAAGAGCTATAGCACTGAAGGTATTTTTTAAAGACGCTGAAATGTTATGTTCTAATACTAATAACAGTTTTAGGAATAAGAGCATGTTTATTCCACCTTTGCCGAACAATGTAGAATGTTTTGTTAGATCATGTGAAAAAGATTTTTATGCATATTTTGCTGAAGATAAACGCAGGGGAATATTTCACAACTTGAATGCAAATATGAGAACCTGTCTTAGGGACTTACAAAATACGAAAGAACTAACCTTTAAGCCAGCAGACAAAGGTGGGGGAATAGTAATGATGGAAACTTCCATGTATACAGAATTAATGATTGTAATGCTTAGTGATGATTCTGCATATAAATGTATAGAGAGAAAGGATATAATATGTATTGTGAAACAGGTACAAGACTCTCTGTTTGATCTTTTAATGTGCAGACAGATTGACAAAGATTTATATGAATACTTGCTCATAGATTTTCCCCTTATACCTGTAATAAAAGGTCTCCCCAAGATACATAAGGGAGTGTTTCCACCTTCCCTACGCCCAATAGTATCAGGAGAACAATGGGTGACAGAGAGGATTTCTATTTTTATTCAGTCTAAGCTAGGACCCTTGGTTAAAAAGATACCGACCATATTGAAAGACACTTATTGGTTGCTGAATGATTTACAAGATGTAGCTACCATGCATAACATGTTTCCTTGTACTATCTTGGTATCAATGGATATTAAGAATTTATTTACGAGTATCCCTAATGACTATGGGGTGGAGGCCATCAGGGAATTTTTATGTATGGATGGTACACTTGATAATGCCTGTCAAACATTAATATGTGTTTTACTAGATTTAGTTTTGAATAATAATGCATTTTTATTGCATGATAAGATATATGCACAAGTATGGGGAGTAGCCATGGGCACTCCCTGTGCAAACTCTTACGCTAATCTAGTGATGCATCAATGGGAGAACAGGTTTCTTTTTAATAATGAGTTGTTCAGGAACGTCTCGTTATATAGACGTTTTGTGGATGACATTTAAATTTTTTGGAATGGCAATGAAGATTCACTAGTAGAATTGGTCTCCTATATGGAATCTACCTCTGATTTTTTGAAATTCATAGTGGAACAATCTACCAGTAGAATAAACTTTTTGGATTTAACCATCCTAAAAGAACAAAATTGCTCCATTTCTACTACTATCTACAGGACGCCATGCTGGAGAAATGCCATTCTCCATTACAACAGCATGCACCCACGACATGTGTTTCAAAATGTGGTTAAGGGGCAGTTCTTGAGAACATCACATTTATGTAGCAAGGAAGAAGATAGGAACTTGCAACTGAATTCAACAGAAAATTTCTTTATAGATAGGGGATATCCACACATTCTGATGGATGAGATAAGATCTTCCATTTTTGATACTGGTCTAAATGTCAACATGAGGCGGGGGACATATATGCAAGATCTCAAGGTGCATCAGTATGGTACAAGGGTAGCATTTACAACCAGATATACAAATGATATCCATTATATTAATAACATTATTAGTAATAATTGGAAGATCCTGTTATTGGACACACATGTAACACAGATAGTTGGAAATAAGCCAACTTTCAGGTATAGGAATAGCAAAAACTTGAAGAGGTTATTGTGTAATGAGAAAGCAGATGGCTCTAAGTTGGATATTAGACAGTTGTTGAGAAATGGGACGTACCCGTGTAATAGATGTAACATGTGCAGATTTATTTCCAAGATCCAACCCTTCACGGTTCCGGACTTGGACTATACTTTTACTCCACTTTTTTATGCCACCTGTGAGTCTAAAAACTTAGTTTATTTAGCTACATGTGAAGCCTGTGAGGCATATTATGTGGGGTTGACGTCCAGAAGACTCAAGGACCACATATATAACCATAATTATGATACCAAAAGAACCATCTTGACTAATGCTTTAGCCAAGCATAGTCATATGTTTCCTAACCATCAATTCAGGTTTAGAGTGTTACAATTAATACATAATAATAGAAGAGAAGGAAATAATATGGGTTATCTTGAATTGATTGAGTTGAACTGGATTCTGAAATTGAGGGCACATATTGAGCCAGGGTTGAATCAGGCCTTAAGCATAAAACCAGCATTGGCAAGACGCAGATGAAAATCAATTTACTTTTTGAATGTATTTGGAGTATGTGCAATAGGTTTAGGAACTTCATCGAACATTATTATGAATTATGTCCCATGAATTAGGTATTATAAATATTGATAGTTACTGGTTTCTATATCTATATATAATTACATATATATACCTTTAAATCATGACACTGGATATGCATTTTCATATAGATCGTTTTAATTTAAGTGCTTTGTAATATTGCCGTTTTTATGATGAAGATAATAGGGCATATAGTTCATGTTTTATTGAAATGCATTTTCATATATATATACTATGACAGAATTTCTTGTTAACATATATATTGTCTAATATGGATCATGTCATGTTATATTTTATGTAATATATACGCTGTATGTTTAAGAGAGTAGATGAATAGGAACGCAGTTGCAGAAATGGTTAATTAATTAGTTGATTTTTACTATATACTCGTTTTAATTGTTTAATTAGTAGGAGGTTTTTAGTATAAATACGCATGAAATTGAGCTGTTGTATAAACCTGAAGAAGCGTACCTTGGCAGTATGTGAAAGCGCTAGTTCTACAATAAATATTTTTTAACTACAACATCGTGGTGGCTCCTGAACAATTCTGTTTTTGCTACTTTCATATGATGTAATTATTTATACTCCCTAGTCCTAGCTACTGATTACCAGATGTGCTCCTCTAATCCGGTAAACCCTCCTGCTCACAAGAGAAAGCCTTATAAGTACAAGTGGGGTGGTAAGGCCATTATGTATCAGTCAGTGGTGCCATTTCTCTACCCTAACATCCCAGGTTAGCCTTACAGTTCTGTCACTGCATTCATGTCAGACTCCTGTGAACATGGATTAATTATGTATATCTTTGCCCCCCCTCCCACAGGGTCTGCAGTGCTGTTTTCTTCATCTCCATGAGAAGACTATTACCGTATCACCTAGTCCCACTCGCTCCCCTTGAGAAAGAACTTAACACACTGCATACTTCTCTTATATCTATGGCTATCCAAATGGTTTCAGTGTTGCTAACCAAACTGCAGAAAGTAACAGTGGATATGAATACCCTGCCAGTAACTGTATCATTCAGCTTTATTCTTTTTATTGGTAAACTAGATGAAATGGAGAGCCAATGCTTTACACCATCATGTAGAATGTGAAGCCCTATGTACACCCTTACTTATTATATAAACCTCCAGTGTCAGAGAATTTTGGGAGTAGTTTGCATACTAAGAAGACACATTCTGCAGGTAAAGAGGGAATTGCTGAAACAACAGATTAGTCTTTTCTGCGCCACTGGAATGGCTACACATTCTGGGGATGCCGCCAGCCTTGATGAGTGAGATATACCTCAACAAATTCAATTACAAAATTTTGCAGAGTAAAAATTCCATTTGCTACCTCTTCTATACACAACTGGTGTCATTTAAAGGATCAGGTTAATACAATTGCAGCAATGAGTATGTTTTCAGATTGAAATTCCATAATCCTAGAAGAATCATTGCTATTTCTGTAAGACTGTTAGCCTTTATTATTGGCAGTAGTGCTACTAGTGTGTGTAGCAAATCACATCATAGGTAGGACTTCAGATCTGACCAAAGGAATGCCACCAGGATAAATAGCTGGACCTGTAAGAGGAATAAGGAGCTGGCAGTCTAGTAGACAGAGGTGCCTGTGAACAGAATGAGTCCCAATCACAACAGTGGGCAATATCTCATAATAAAGTCAAACAGCTTCCATCATAGTAAGCTGCAGAACATGTGATATGACCAAGATGGTTCTCACTGCAAAACATAATCACTTGTTATATGTGTAAGGGACTTCCATCTTAATAAGGTGCAATGCCTGTAGCAATGCCAGTGGTGTTCACTCACACTATGGTGTAACACTTGCAGTAAACACAAAAGTATCCCTGTAGCAATATCTTTGACATGGTCAACATAATCCCGTGACTGTGGGTAAAAAAATGTCTGTGACAGGACCAACAGGATCCCATGACAGTAGGTATCAATGTCTGTGACAGCACCAATAGAAGTCCATTATATGGGTAACAATACCTCTGATAAGATGAGCAGAATCCAATCACTGTGGTCATCAGTGCACGCAACTGACCAGAGACCTCGGCAGGAATATACTGCACTGTATCTCACAGGGAAAATAACTTCAGACATCTGCCCACAGAGCATGTGATAGAGCTGTACAGATTTTATTCTGCTGCCAACAGTGAAGTTAGGAGAACTGCTTCTGCTACTGTGTTCTGTAGACATGCATCCATGGAATAATAATGTTAGTACTTGGAAATAGCAGGGAAATGGAAATGAAACTCAGATGTGGTGCAAATGAATAGTTTTAGCGTAGAATATTGTATACATCTGAAATTATTTTTAAGTAAGGTATGTACACAGTTCTGCAGAAAAAAAAACAAAAATAAGTACATTTGATACAATAACGCCTTTTGTTTCTACAGTCTTCTCCCTCTTGCATCACAGTATATCTTCTAGCCATGAATGTCTTTGTACTTGTTATCACAGTCCCACTTTTTGTCTTCACTTATGAAGCCATGTCAACATCTTCAGAATCTGCACACAGCCAGGTAAGTATACATTAAAGTACTTTCTTACTTATAAGAAATAGTTTAAAAACATTATTTGGACAAGCCACGTGTTCTATGGTTATTACAATGAATTTTGTATTTCTCACCTCATTCTTACTTTTTCTCTGTAACCCTTTCCCGGACTAATTAAATATTGCCATATGAAGTTTTAGTTGAAGCAGTTATTGCTGATAACATTAGCTCTTTACATTTTAGCAAGATATTTAACTTCCAGAATTGCATACCTCTCAACTTCTAAGTACAAGAAATCTGGATAAAGCACAAAAATACAAGGGGGACCAAGGCAAAAAATAAAGGACAGATTTTAAATATTGCTTTAATGAACTTGAAAAGTTGCTAAAATTGCATGCTTTGCATTAGAATGTGTTTTCCAAAGGATGTAAAGTCTGATAGTGTAATGTATGTCATTATTTAGTGACTTCAGTTCCCAATGATTTGCAAAAAAATAAATCAGACATATGTAGAACAGAACAAAAATATGAGGAGGCAAAAATCTGGGCATTCTGCAAGAAAAAAAAAAAGAAAAAAGAAAAGAAACTGGGCAGCTGAGGAAATCATATGCTCTGTTCTGGAGCACCCACAGGAGGAAAACACTCTAGGTGGTAAGGATAATGCAGAGAAAGGCTAGCAGATTAATAAGGGGAATGGGAAGCAAGTGGCATGAGGACAGGCCTGGGGAGCTGCATCTGTTCTCACTTGTGCATATGTAAGAATGAAGAGGCATGGTAATGGGTCAATAATAGGCATGGGGACAGTGTAACAGAGAACATCTTAGGAGGAAAGTGTCGGTTAGGGGCATGACAGTTTATTCATGTGCTGCGGTGAATAAGTGTTTTGAATTGCTCTTTGGATTATCCTACATTTGTTTTTTATTTTGCCTATAGTTTACATTCGTTATATTTTTGCGTTTTTGGTACAATCTTAGGAGGAAAGAGTGAGTCGGGGGCATGACTACTAGCCTATTTCATCATTGTCATTAGAAAATACTTTTTCATGGGAAAAGTAATCAACAAAGAAAGGAGTGTTCTCAATGGGGTCATGCATGCTAATGCCACAGAAGCCCTGAAGAATGTTTGGGACAGCTGATGGGCTAGGAAAATAGGCACAGAGGAGAGAGAAGGTGTTAACTATACAAACAGGGCATGGTAGATTTACAAATATTTTCTTTGGCTGACATAAGTATGCAGTTATGGAATGTAATACATATTACATCACTGCAATGAACAGATGCTCTGTACATTCTGCACTGTAAATCTCAGAAACATCAGTTCAGCAGTTTCAGAGGTGCAGTCACCAGTGAGCTCAATAACATTTGAACTGTGACTGGGATGTGACCCACACAAATCACACAATGCATGAAGTATCTCCTTTGGATCGATTGTTTCTCCCTACCATCTTTAAATTGCAGAAAATCACTAAGGATAAAATAGAAGCCTGTGTACATGGAGGGGGTGAGAAATATGTACATGCAAGATGTGAGAATCTGTGTGGATTTGTCTGTGTTTGGGGGTGTAACAACTGTATAGTAATATTTCCAGATAAACATCTCGGAGTAGTGAAACAAAATGTGAACAGTGCATACCTGTCAACTGTTCAGATTTTCGCAGAATGTCCAGATTTTTAGCTCGTATTTTTTGGTCCGTTCCTCATAAAATTTGTGGTTTTCTGGCAAATCACTGAGATGATCTGAGAATTGAAGCCACTGAGTAATGACATACATTTGAGTTTCAGACTTCATATCCTTCAGAAAATGTATGTTAAAACAAATCCTGTTACTCTAACAATTAAGTTTATAAGAGCAGTATTTAAAATATGTCCCTATTTTTGTGCCTTTGTGCCCCATTTTGTCAGGCTTTCTCCAGGTTTCTTGCACTGAGAGGTTGAGAAGTGTGCAGATTTCAGCAGCAGCCTGATCAGGGATCTGTAAAGGCTAATAAAACTGCTCTGTGCCTAGAATAAAGTCCAATACGAATTCTGCATAATGTCTTATTGGTCTTGCCTATCCTGTTTACAGTTAATGCTTGGCTGTTAATCACTGCCACTGCTGTGTCACAATCACATCAAATTCTTTTTGATGACACATTTTATTTCTGTGCTCACTTCTCCTCAGCTGGCATTACACTTTGAGCTTACTGAACACAGGAGAAATATTTTTTTTAAATTGTCATGATTTAAGCCTCCCTTGCCACTTCCCAGCCTTCTTTAACTGTTTCCTTTTAAAGACTTGTCCTGCCTGTACTCTGCTGCCACTCTTATCTTAGTGTCATTTATAGAGAGATTATTCCAGTTCTCAGTATCCATAATGATGTCTGAAATGAAGATGCCAAAGACCACATGATCTAAGATCATTTAATAATAATCAATTTAATAGATTATTTAAGAGTATCGCCTCCTTCTCCTTTTTGATACAATTCTCCCTGTATTACTCTGCCTTCCTACTACTGAACCATCATTCCTCCTTTCTGGATAACTTTTTTTGTACTCCATGACCTATCTGTTTGTTATCACCCTGCTGTAGAAGCTGTAAAAAGCGGTACTTGATGTGTACCACTTCCATAAGAAAAAAATGGGTCTGGCTGAATTGACATGCCATGTTTTCTACAAACCCATGTTAGTTATCTTGTAGGCTGCTCTTCAGGAAAGCAACAACCTCTCCCACTGTGTTTCCATCATGATGTTGCCTTCTAGTGATCTCTAACTTATGAATCTGGAGTTGCCAAGGTGATTTTGATCGCTTTCTTTACGTACGGATAATACAGTGTGTTCTTTGCATTCCCTAGCTCTACTCTGGCACCAGGGAACAAGCTAAACAGTTTTGTCTGGTTACCTGTAAACACACTTGTCAGAATCTTCAGGATCCAAGAAGGTATGCTGTCATGTCTTTGGGCATTACCCCTCCTTAATTGCTTCTAAGGAATTACACAGGTATAACTGTATGTCACTTAACACCCTTCCCCATTCTACCCCCACCCCACCCCAACTGGCGCTCTCCCTTTATTTCTCTTTTAAAAAGATGGAGCCTTAGAATTGATTGAGAATTTCTTCCTTTCCCCTATTCTCAGTATGTTCTTTATCTTTGGGACCACTTTCTGTAGCTCCATCTTAACTTTACTTTTTTCCTCTTTTACATCTAAAGATTTTTATCTTCCTTCTTTTTATTCCATATGCTAGTTCTTCCTCTAAATTCCCATTTACCTTTCTAGCTTCCCTTTTAACCACTTACTTTTCTCCTTATCTGCATCTTTACCCTTCTTCTTCTTTAATACTCAGAATGTACGTCTACATAATTTTCTTAATTTCCATGTTGAACCATGATGTTTTATCTTTTCTGTCTATTGTATTATCTTTAGTCCCTTTTCCCTGTCTGTTTATATATTCTTTTTATTTTATTTTATCTTATATTATTCTTTTATCTTTGTTGCTGGTTCTTTATTCCCTGTACCCATATCTGCTCATCTGTTTTTTTCATCCCACAGAATAAGTTCCTAGTTAGTAGCAGACTAGCAGTCTTTCTGTAATTCCACTTTGGTATTCTTTGGCTGTCTCCATTGTGCAACATAAAGTGGTAAAGTTACTTTTAGACAGGTAGCTTTTACTTCTAAAAACAAGCAACTCAGCACCAAAAAAAAAGCTGCAAACCAAATGACTTTGATCCATATGGAGACCACAGCACACAAAGACTAGTTTCAGCATGAAAATGCTTTTATAGTTTATCACGCAAACAGTAGAAAGTATAGTTGTTTAAAAATCTTACCATAACGGTAGATGTCCTTGCCTTCACTGCTGCAGTATTCTAACATGTGGAATTCCCTGTTGTGAAAGCCCGATGCAACCTTTGTCCCCCCAGTATTTTTGTCTGGCCAATCTACCAAAGACTCTTGATGCATAAAAGGTATGCCAAATGTCATCCAAATGCTCCTTGCATAATGTAGGGTATAAAGGTAACATTCAGGCCTACCAAAAACAGAACTGATTGCCCCAGTAGGAACACCAGTCCAAAGAACCCAAGAGGTAATCTATGCATCCAGGAAGGCAAAGGACTAGTGGGATGGAGGGAGGGAGCGAATACTGCAGCAGTGAAGGTAAGGACCTCTACCATTGTGGTAGTATTCTAACATAATTTTGGATGGCGCTGTGGTGCAGTGATAACATTGTCACCTCACAGCAAGAGGTTCTCTGGTTCAATTCTCAGCTGGAGTGCTTTCTGTGCAGAGTATGGAAGTCCTCCCTGTGTTCGTGTGGGTTTCCTCCGCATGCTCTGGTTTCCTCCCAAGTGACAAAGACATGCAGCCGGAGCTTTTCTCCCCGGGCCTCTGCTGAAAATTGGCTTTGTTCCAAGTCAGACTTTCCAGGTTAACAAATGTTAAATAAATAAATATGTTAGACTGCCAAAGCTCAAAAGGAAACATGAGATGGAGAAGGCTCAGAAGAGTCCCCTAAAAAGCCATGAAGAATGTCACTAGCAAAACGAGCCCTAGCTCTAGATCCAACCTGTAGTGCTTGGTAAAGGTATGCACAGAAGTCCAGGTAGCTGCTTCAAGAATAGAATTAGTATCTAAGCCCTTGAAAAAAGCACCAGAAAAAGTCATTGCTCTAGTAGAATGAGCCTTAATGAAAAGTGTAACAAAAAGGAAATAGCTTTAGAAATTCACGAATAAATAGTTTGCTTGGATACAGAAAGTCCCAAAGACCTGGGATGAAAAGAAACAAATAACTGATCTGATTTTCTAATAGCCTTAGTCTTATCTAAATAAATGCTGAGTTACTTATGAATTCCCAAAGCATGCAGACCCATGTCACTGTCAGCTTGCAGAAAGGGGAAAATGTAGGCAGATTAATAAAATGGTTAAGTGATAGCTCAGTAACCGCCTTAGGCATAAAAGAATGGTTAGTGCTCAAGGATACTCTGTCATCATGAAAGATCAAAAAAGGAGGACAAGCCATAAGGGCCTGCAACTCAGACACCCATCTGGCAAAAGTAAGAGCTAAGAAAAGAACAGTCTTCCAGGAACAGTGTTGCAAGGAAGCTGAAGCAGCAGGCTCTAAAAGAGCCTGAGTCAACTTCTCTAAAACAAAATTAAGATCCCAGGGAGGAAGAACAGACTTCCTGTGGGGGGGGTCTAATATTAAGGACACTTTTAAGAAATTGTTTCACATCAAATCTAGAAGCTAAAGAAGGAGAAAAATGCAGACAAGAGAGATTGCTGATAAGTGGTCCTTAATAGAAGAATAGGCCAAACCGGCATTGAGAAACTCACACAAATAAGAGAGAAACAAAGGAAACTCCACAGTAAGTGGGTTCAGATTACACGAGAGGCACCAAATAGAAAACCTCTTACATTTGGGTAAGTAGGATTTCTTAGCCATAGGTTTTCTGGCCTCCTGCAGGACTTGTAGCATGTATTCAGAGAAAACGTGTCTATGAGGAATCAAAATCCTATCTCTCACAGTGTCAGTTGAAGCATGGACAGGTGGGGATGGATGAGAGATACCTTGTCTTGTGTGATTAGATCCACCCTGTGCAGTAACTTGTGATGATTGCCCTGGCTAGATGAAGAAGCAGAGGGAACCAGTGCTGTCACAACCAAAATGCAGTCACCAAAAAGATTTTGGGAGTATTCTTTTCAATTTTGAACAGGACTTTCGGAATGTGAAGAAGGGGAGGGAACTCATAAATAAACATCTCCTTCCAAGAAAATGAGAGTGTGTCCACTTTTCATACCAGAGGACCTGGGACTTTGGCACAAAACAGAAGAAGTTGTCCTTTCAGAGGTGAGACAAAAAGATCCACTTGAGGACTACCCCACTGGTGGATAATGTCCAGAAACACATCCCTGTGAAACATCCATTCATGGGACTGAATTGAGGACCTGCTCAGAGTGTTTACCACAATGTTATGACTGGAAGGGATATAAACTGCCTGAGTAATCACTTGATACTTGACAACAAGATCCCATACCAGAAGTACCAACCGACAAAGAAGATAAGATCTCGTCCCTCCCTGTTTGTCGATATACCACATCACTGTGGTATTGTCTGTGAATACCTTGAAAGGCCCTGGAGAGAAAAGAGGATGAAAGGTATGACAAGCCAGCAGAAGAGCTCTCATCTGTTTGACATTAATGTGCTCCTTCTGCTGATGAGGTGACCACACCCTTTGTAGCATTAGGGAGCCAAATGTTGCCCCCATTCCCATGTCTGAAGCATCTGTGAACAATTCCTGAGAGGGAAAAGGGGGATGAAAAGTGATCCCTGGATTCAGAAGCAACTGGTGAATCCACCAATGAAGTTCCTGTCTGAGACAAGGAAGAAGATAAATGGAACTATAAAATCTAGAAGATGTACATGTTGGAGCCACACTGACTTCAGAAACCACTGAAACTTTCTCATGTGAAGTTTGGCCAGAGGGAGCATCGGAATGGTGGATGCCATGAAACCCAGAACTTTCATAAACTCCCTGGCAGTAATGGAAGCCAGAGGAAGAAGAGTGTGAAAGAAAGAAATGTGAGTTAAGGTCTTTGGAGGGGGCAAGGATGCAAGCATTGGCACCGTCTGTATCCTGCAACCCAGAAAAACATGATCCTGAGTAGGAGTCAGAGAAGACTTTTTGAAATTTATAGTGAATCCCAGGGTCTGAAGAAAATAAATGGCAAAATGAAAATTTTGCAAAAGGGTCTCTGGAGAGGACACCTGAATCAATGGGTTGTCTTAAGTAAGGAAATATATAGATCCCTGGAAGCCTGCTAAAAGCAATCACAGGAGTGAGGCATTTGGTGAACACCCTTGAGGCACTAAAATGGCCAAAGGGAAAAGCAGAGAACTGAAAATAGCAGGAAGCAACAGAGAAATGCAAAAACTTCCTGAAGAGAGGACGGATCAAATATAGAGAGATAAGCATCCTTGAGATCCAGAGACAACATATAGGCCTGAGGGAACAAGACAGGAAACAGAATCTGAAGGAATGACATCCGAAAGGAAGACAGTTTTAGAAAAAGTGTTTAGATGAGAGAGGTCTAGAATAGGTCTCCAATTATCCACTTTTCTGGGTACTAGAAAAAGTCTGGAGTAGAACTCTTTCCCCCTTTGGAACACAGGCACTTCTTGAATGGTACTCTGAATTAAGAGATTTTGAAGAAATTCTGGGAAAAAGAGAAGGTGTTCTCAAGGAGGCTGAGGAATGCCCATAAAAAGAGGACAGGATTTCCACACCATGAGTACCCCTGACGAATGAATGACAGAACTCAGGAATCCTGAGTGATCTGAAACCAAATAGAAAGAGAATGGCAAAGAGAAAGAGGAATGTGGGTGGGAAGAGACGGATGGTCATACAGCACCTGGTTTGTCCAGAAATGAAGGCTTCAGAATCCAGTGAAAACTGAGGCGCCTTAGCAGGAGGAGCCCATTTGCCACTCTTCTTACCTTTAGTAGAAGGGCAGGATTGCCTATGAACAAAGGCAGGCTTAGCAGGGTCGTTTCTCTGAAATTTAGGCACAGGAGAAACAAAAACATATTTAAGTTCCCATAAGACCTTACCCTTATCCTGAAGGGACTTAAACCAGCAGCAGCTTTCCCAAACAAAAGTTTAGAAACTGGAGGAGCATCCATCAGCTTAGCTTTAATATCATCAGGAAGAGGCTGAAGCCAAGAATACTTCCTCATCACTGAACCAAAAACAGCAGCCATAGAAGAGGCATCTGCCGCATTATAGCTACATTTAATAGAATGATGAATGACTTGAGAGGAAGTCGCTAGCAAGGAAAGAACAGAAATTTTACCCTCAGTGTCTGGAAAATCAGAAGTAAGTTGCCAGACCTGAGAAAGAAGAGCCAACACAAACCTAGACATATGGGTCTGATAATTAATAGCCCTATAAACCTTCTTACTCAGCCTTTCCATAGTTCTGCAGTCCTTGTCAGAAGGCAATAACTTGGGTGAGGGAAGCAATTTAGATGGCTTATCAGAGGCTCAGCAGCAGGATATTTATATAAGAAAGAACAATCATCAGGCACCCTATAAAACCTGTCAGACTTCTTGGGAGCAAGGGGCGAAGAATCAGGCGCATGAGAGGCATTAGAAAAAACATCCAGCAAAGCAGCCAAAACAGGAGGAATAGCCACAGATTTAAGAGATTCCAATAGCAGCAACTCGTATTACCTCTTACGGATATCAGAGACCTGAGCGCAATCCCACTTAAAAACAATCCATCATCCTAGACAGCGTGTCCCTAGAGGAAATTTCTTTAAATGGAACATGACGACTAATAGATTCCTCTTCCTCTGACCCATAGTCCAAAGGAGATGAATTTGAGTAGAATAAGTGAAGGATTCATCATCAGAATCTGACTTGTCAACAAAAGAATCCTATTCTCTAGGCCTTTTAAAGGGGGTAGAGAACCAAGGGCGAGCAGGAACCAAAACCCCTTGAGGAGGCTTTAAGGAGATTAAAGCAGTAAATAGTCCCTGAATGAAGGCCTGACACTTCCTTTGTGGAAGAAAGAAGAAGAAGAAACATGTTTAATTTTTGTTTCTTTTTAACTCTGACCCAGGACGGCAGTCGAGAACCATAGTAGGAACTTTTTCCTCAACTTAAAACTGAGGAACTCCCCTAGTCCCCTCAGAAAAAAATCAGCAGTGGTTCCCCTAAACATCTGAGATGGATGCCTACAA
Organism: Protopterus annectens; assembly: GCF_019279795.1. Lineage (NCBI taxonomy): Eukaryota > Metazoa > Chordata > Ceratodontiformes > Protopteridae > Protopterus > Protopterus annectens. The sequence continues at coordinate 1,165,074,897 of NC_056743.1, forward strand.
AGCATCTTTGGATGTGCTGCCAGATGGATCCTCAATGGCGTCCAACATGAAGGCAAAGAAATATGACAACACAGCCTGGTGATCCTCCGGGCTTGTAATGACCTCCAGAGAAACACCTAGCAGAGGCTGGACATTGGAAGATTCCAGTCATATCTTTTTCACCTTCTTCATCTTCCCTAACAGCTGACCCTTTGGGTGGGTGACTCCTTCCATTGTATCTTTAGTGAGAAGCTTAAGATCCTGGTTCTCAAGATACAAGGAAAGGGAGGAAAGTCTACTGTGAAGGGTTTTTGGAATGAACGCCTGACAAATAAAACAATATGTATGCTCCTAGGCAAAAATGACACTTATCGTGGCGGTCTTTATGGAGACTCTGTCTCCTGCACTGGCATTAACCCTTCTGGATGCCATTAACTCCAAGGAGAACAAGAAAAAAAAATCCCCAATGATCTGCAACTGCAAAGAAGAAACCAAACAGGAGTAGGAAGTCACTGTAGGATGACAATGCATTCAACTGGCTAAAAATGGACACAGATAAACAGACAGACAGTGAAAAGATATGTTCAGACTGGCGGCAAAGAAGTTCTGTTTTTGGTAGGCCTGAACATTTCCTTTATGCCATACATTATGCAAGGAGTATTTGAGTGACATTTGGTATACATTTAAAGCAACAGGAGTCCTTGGTAGACTGGCCAGACATCAAGTTTCCATGGCAGGAAATCCCATATGTTAGAATACTGCAGCAGTGAATGTAAGGACATATGTAGATTGAGATGCCTTACCCGAATCACACATATCAACCAGCATACCATATTACTTCTTAAATCAAACATTCATAACAAATTATGTACCAAAATCAACACGAACCAAAAACTAACCTTCAAAAAAATTTCCAGGTGTCTGTCTAATAACCACAAAGAAACTAATGGATTTTTAGCGCTTTCATTCACTCATTTAATACGTGAACTTCATCAGAAAAACTAATACTCTTACCCATGCTCCCTTTTATATCCATTAACTTAAAATCACAGGAAATGACATCAATCAATTACAAAACAATTAGACAATTATTCCAAACATATAAATATTTACAATAAATAAATACTTCACATGTAAAAATATTATGTAATACATAAAGTATATCTGTATACATATAGGTACTATTTAAATTTATCTATTTAATAAAAAACATTTTAAATTTATTGACTCATTGAGTCCTGGTACTTTGTCCACCCCTAAACATAGCTGCCAAAGTGTTTCCTTACATTCCAAAATGTTATTTAAATCCCCTCCAAACATAACCTCATCTACTTTTTCCACTACAGAAAACTCAAACTTTTTAAAATCTGGACATAATACAGCATGTTTTGTCAAAGAATTAATTTTATCTTTATTAGTCTTTCTGATGAAGTTCACATATTAAATGAGTGAATGAAAGCACTAAAAATCCACTAGTTTCTTTGTGGTTGTTGGACAGACACCTGGAAATTTGTTTTTTTGAAATTATGTACCATCTTAAAAAAGACTGCCATACATCCCTGTTGCCTGGTACTTCCTGATGCCTCACTTGCCTTCACCTTTGGCTCTTCTATATTTTCTCATGTCAAAGTCCCTGGCATCTATAGCTATGAACTGTTGTCCTTCAGATATTTTCTCACTCCATCTTTTCTTCTATCCAACCTTAGTTCCAGGGGAGTTCTCATTGTCCCTTTCCCACTCCACTGTGGCTTCCCAGTCACTTGACATTACTATGTCACTGATCACGAGTACTTTTTTTTCCCCCTCCCTGGAGTCCCTCCACACAGTCTCTGCTTTTTGAGTCACATGTGCAGCCAGACTTTTATTGCAGAGACTGTGAAGAGAAACTAAAATTTCATATATCAGAGCCAGGAGTCCAAGACCCTTGCTCCACATCTGCCAGACAAAAACAATTCTGAAGGCCTCTTTCCTGGCCTTTTAAGCAGCATTCCATCAAGCTCAATCTTACCATTATCCTATTCAAAAAAAAATATGCTAAATAGAGAATTTACCTGTCTTAATAGCTATTAATAACAATCAGGCCTCTGCAGCATTGATATTAAAGGATAACTAAGCCCCACTATTCCTAAAGCCAACCTGGAACCACAGCCGTTTCATTTACCGTTTCATCTCAGCAGTGCACCTGTTAGATGGAAATGTTATTCTGCAGGCAGACAAAGGACCATTAGCAGGACACAGTACAAATGATGTCAGTCAAAGTATGAAAGGGGGTGGGGTAAAACGTTTTGAGGAGAGAGGAAAATCTGCTGTTATGGTGAGACCTTCATACAGTTGGAAAAAGTCAAGCCCAAATACACTTTGAATGTTTGCATTGAAAAAAATATTGCCTGACCTTAAACCCAAGGTCCATAATGTAATGTATTTTTAATATGGGCAGTAAAGGTCAGTTATCCACTTTGAAATAACTCCTGTTGGTACCATCCTGAAATGAAGCTGCAGAAACAGTTTACTTTCTAGCAAAATATGTTCAAACCAGGTCTGCAGCAATTTGATAATTTCATAATAACAAAAAGCAATACATCTACTTAAAAATAGTTTGCTAACCCACAAGAATTTCCACCTTTTTGGTGGAAAAGAAATAAGCAACTATGCACATTAAATACTTTAAAACCAACAGACATATGGCAAAACCTTCCTCCTGGCATCAGTATAGGAAATGTTCTGTTTAGACAGCTCAGACTTCTTGGTGTTGATCTTCATAATGTCCCTGAAAATCCCATGCAGCTGAGAGGAGAGTAGTTCCTTTTGTGGAATGATAGCCCAAGCAGCCTTTTACTACATGCAGGCTGTGAAGTGTTAGATACACTGGGCAGATATTCCAAAAGGAGATCCTCCATGAAGGGCAAGTGCAGAAATCTCTCTATGTACATAGCAAGTTTGAACAACTTTGGAGCCACTAGGACCCAGCATGCCCTTTTATATATTGCCTTTAGAAAAAAACATCAAAATAAGGGAAATGGAAACTAGCACACAGGAAAAAAACCCTCCTAAACCTGATTATGCGGTGCAGAGGGACAAAGCCCTGACTATAACCCCATAAAATGAGTTCAGCTGGCTGCTCAGGCACTGGAGGGTCTAGGCAGGGGAGGATGGGAGTGAGCAGCTGAGTTGAGTTGTTTATCCTGGATGGACTAAGGTGGCTCTTGTATGCTTCACTGACACCTGGGTGGAGCACTGGATGTTGCATACATAGATTTTGAACCTATTCAGTAGAAATGTTTGTTGTGCAATTGTATGAGATGGGGAAAAACATACAAAGGATCATTTCTCACAGCAGGCAGCATGCAGTGGAGGTTAGAGAGCTGTAGTGAAGAAGGGGGCAGGGGGACACCAAGGGGTTGGGTAGGCCACTCCAAAGGACCTGGAATCATGCCTTCTTTTCATCTCTCTTTTCTTGTTGCAAAGGAGAAGGTGGGATGATTAGGCTTCCCTGGGGGATTGAGCAGACTGTACAGCTCTTTCCTAGACCTAGATATCTGGCTCCCTCCTCACAGAATGAGTGGGATGATTGCATCAGGTATGGGACTCATCAGGCAGAGTTTTGTAGTTATGAAAAAAAAATTCCTTGCAAAAATGAATTGGTCAGGAAATCCCTCATCTCTTTTCAAAAATCTTGAAATGTGTTTGTTTTCTTTGGAAGTGAATAGATCCCAGTGGGGAAGTCTTAACCTCAGCTTCAGTAAGACAAAGGTATTAAGATTCATTTCCTACCACAGTCCTTTAACTGTACAACACTATGCTTATCTGGTAGAAGGACTGCCACTAAACACATGCCTAGAATGAACAGTCAGTTGTAAGCAATCAGTGGCATCCTGAATAACTGCTACAAATAACTGCAAAATCCAAGTAAAAGGAAAAAATGGCACCATAAGTCACCAATAACAATAGAAAAAAGTGCCTCGATAGCCATTTCCACAAAAACATGTTTATTGACAGGTATTAAGCATAGCACAGCACTCACTAACACTGACCACAACAGTAAGCAGTATGTTTTCATCCACAACTTCTTCAGATGTACACAAACATTACCCTCTATACTTTCTTTTATGCCATGTAACATGAAACATCTTTTCCTGTAAAAGAGCATTGCACTTCATTTTTGGCAGAACCATCTGTCTTTCACCTACTTACTGCACTTTTATGTATTAAATCATTGTGGTATGACTGAGATCATCAGGAGGACTCCTTTGTGCAAATCCCTCTAGGAGATTAGCAAAAACTACTTCAGATTCATATACATTTCCAACTGACTCAGAAACTGCAACCTCTGAACCAAGAAGAACAACAGAGGAATCCACTCACTCCACCTCCAACACAACTGCGATCAGAAATGTTAATATAGACTAGGATTATCTGAATGTTCTGCCAAAGCTGTCTTACACTGTCAAGATCCCCCACAAGTCTATATCAGGAGAGGAAGAAAAGCAATAGCTTGTATTATGGATCCACTGTTAAATTCATAAGCATTGGAGATAAATGTGGAACTTCCTCATGTGCAAACTGCCACTCTGCAGTAGCAGAGTGCCCACTGACAGTAGACCAAAAATCCTGCCCTTGTGGCAGTTCATTCAGTGGAGCAGTCATCCAGTAAAAACCTCCAGAATTATATAAATGTTTTCATTAATGAGAAACAGTACTTTCTTCTTTGAAATCAGTAGGGTTGTCAGAAGTGACTTCCTCATGACTTTAGTCAGATCTGATGCCTTCTATCTAATAGTACACCGAAAGACAAAAGGGAAGTTAGTCTTCCAGGTATTCCAAGGGTCTGGTTAGATTATCAAATGTCCAAATTGTTGAAATATATATGGTTGAGACATATTTTCACATTTGAACATTTTTTTATTTATTATAAACACATTTGGTTTGTCAAACTTTTCTGGCTGAGATGATGTTACACTAGAAATAAGGGAATTTGCCCTTTTCCTCACTGCATTGTGATCTTGGAGTTGGTATAAATAATTAACAGGAGGTGTGGGAGGTGCAGGATGGCTTGCTCTCCCCTGCAAAAACATTGTTTGCGTTGCTGGCAGGAATTGTTTGGGTTTATGTTTTATTTATTGAGGAACTGACTTGTTGACCATGTGGGTTTTGACAATTAGGACAGTCAATAAACTAGCAAAGACCCATTAAAGTGAATGTGCTTTGCACTAGAATACCACCATTGGTCCAGTTATGGAAATATGTGGTGCTTTGCTGTTGACAGTGATGCTAAGACTGGGGATAGAAACCTCATAAAGATCCTGGAAGCAGTTGACAGGCCAGAGTTGAGCAGTCAGCATTGGAAGTGCTGCGTTCCCACCTGAAACTTAGGAAATCTCACGTGGGCCTTGATTTCTGGAACACACATGAAAGACTCCTATAAGTTCACAAGTTGCCATGCTTCACATGGAAGGTGGAAGCAAAGGAAGGATAAAATGAAAGATGACCATACTGAACTGTTCACCTTAATAAATATGTTTGAAGTGGACAAATCTGGAACTGGCCTGCACTCAGCTTTTTGTGTTTTCTGTAAGAAAAGTCACCCGTTCCTCTAAAAGAAGAAGGAATTTTTTCTATGACCACTTTCTTTAAAAAGTGATGTACAAAATATAATCACAGGTCACCTTTTTCCACTGTTTTATTTCTGCTGCTAAAGTTTTACGAAATATCAGTTCTTTCTTTCATTTCTTTTCTCTTTTTCACCACCATGTGCTATTTTTTGGCTAGCTCATCTCTTACTGACCTGCCTTACTCAAAATTTTCATTTTTTTCCATTTTTTTAGTTGTACAGTTTATGCACTGTATAGCTTTTTGTTACTGTCAAAAAGTTTGTAAGAAACTAGCATCAGTTCTGCTGAAGAATACTTGATCCAGATGGATATACAGAAATAATAACTGATTTCTAGATTGATGCCCCCCAGGGTCTTATGTTCCCTTCCCTGCCCCAGTGACATTACTTCTATTGCCATAGCATACCACTGGGCAGATAGAAAGCCACATGAGTTGTGACACATTTATCAAGATGCCGGTAACCCACTATCTGGACTAAACATATGATGGTAGCATGGTAAGCAAAGGTTATGTTTCCCTTCTCTATACACTACAGGGTCATTCTCTGTGTGAACATTAAATTAATATACTTGATGCAAAAAGTGCATCATTTTTAATATTGTTAACAAAGGACCATATTTTGTTTTCATAGAATGAAATACTGTTAATTTTATTTTTATTCATATCTCTTCTTTCAGGTAGATGAATCTCACCGAGCCCGCTATTTATAAAGATGTTATAATACTGTTATTCATCAGGATGGCTTGAACTCAGTGTTTAAGCAGCTCTGCTGTAAATGCTTGTGCTTCTGAATGAAATCAATATGAAGTAAAAATCCAGCTTGTCAGCAAACAGCAGCTGCGTTTTATCTAGCATTCTGATCAAATTATCCATTGTCAGTATTTATACACTCATCAAAGGCAGGAGATTCAATGAACTCTGTCAGTTGAATAAACTAAAGTAATCAAAGATTGTGGAAAGGTGGGTGGTGAGTGTACTATCTTCATAGCTTATGGCATGTAACATGGAAGCAGGTACTTCAGAAGTAATCCAGGTTGATGCAGATGCAAACATTACTTGTGTCTACCTCCAGGTAGAAAAACAAATACAATTTGTTTATAAAATGGTCATAATTTGCATCATGTTTGGTGTATGTTCTGATGCAATATGGACACTATTTGAATAAGCAATTTGGATAACTTTAAAACAGAGATAAAGAGAATCAAGGATGATCATTGCACAACTCATCCGCCTTGCTCACTGTTCCTGTTTTTATAATATGATGTAAATGTTATATCTATTTGCCATGCTTGCTGTGATACAATACAATGTATTTATACAACAGACTTGAGTCTAAAATATAAACCCATTTCTACAGGCATAACCAATCAACTGTTTACCCAATATATGAATATTGATACATGCCATTACCTAAATGCGTGACTGCATAGCTAGGCACTTCAAACAAGCATCATATTTCTAATTGTTTGGTTTTACAGAAATATTAAGAGACATAGCTATTTAGCATTTAATGTTAGGCTTTTTTATTGTTGTTGTTGTGTATTTTACCACGTGTATGCTTTCTTGAAACAATCATGTAAGCCAAATGAAAAACATTGTGGTAATATGTGTGCAAATGTTTATGTAAAGAATAAAACATTTTAGAAATGCAGAATGTACCATATTTGTGTTTTATGAATCCAACAGAGTTGTGAGTGCAGTACATTTCTTAAAGCTGTACACATAGATATGGTACAGCAATTGTACTACTGCTTAATGGTAGTCATAGCACTCAGGCATACTAGCACATATTTATTTAACTGCTTTGATTAAAGAAACTATATATGCTTAGCTGTCTGCATTGCCTAGGAGAATTTCTTATAAACTTTAATTGACATATTTGGTTTTCTTCTGTATGGAATGACTTCAGCTAGATAGATGAAAACTTTTTGAACATCAGTATTGCCTTGCAGCCCTCAGAATACTGTGATGTCACTGAAAATTAAGTTGCACATAAGGAAGCATTACAAGCATTTGAGTCCCTGGCCCTTGAAGACCACTGCCTTAAAGCCACAGATTTGAGCATCTTGTAGCTTATGCAGGCTGCTGTTCATGTTGGAACTCAAATATGAGCCCCAGAGTGTGGCAGCCATGAGGAGAGACAGGAAGGGATAGGAATTTAGATTAAGATAGTAAACAGGAATAGGATTTAGGTTTATGGAGCAAAAGGGGAATGTGAGCATTAGGGAGTGGGAGGGGAGCATACCTCTCAACCTTTTAGCTCAAGAAATCTGGAAAAAAACAAAAATAACAGAGAAACAAAGGCCCCAGAAAAGGTACATATTTCAAATATTGCTGTTATAAACTTATAAAGTTTCTAGAATAAAACATTTTGTGTTTGAATGCATTTTGAGAAGGATATGAAACTCAAATGATTGTCATTACTTAATGGCCTCCATCATCAATGATGTGTCAGAAAACCACTAATTTTGTAAGAAACAGAGCAAAAATATCTGGCAAAATCTGGACATTCTGTGAAAATCTGGACAGTTGAGAGGTATGGAAGTGTGCTGAGGTTTAGGGAGCAATTAAGGAATTTAAGTTTAGGGGGGGTTGGAGTTTTAGGTTTAGTGAGTGAGTGAGGAATTTAGGGTTATGGAAGGGGAGTGGAGTTTTAGGTTTAAGAAGTAATCAGGATTTTTAGGATTGGCGGGTTGGAGTTTTAGTTTTAGGGAAGGAAAACTAAAGTTAGGTACTATGGTAAGCGTTAAGGTTAGGACTGCGGTAGGCCTATATAGTTTCACAGGGTTGGGTGTTAGAAGTACTAAGTAGTTAAATATGGTCCAGCTACTGGGAGTTTGACCACTTACCCTTTCAAGCAGCTGGCAGCAAACTACCAGCATGCAAGTGCTTGTTGTCAGCCATGTTCTTAACTGTACCATTATGTATTGCTTAACCCTCAATGACATCATATTGGTCTAACTAAAAATCACTGTCTTGAACTGCTAATATAAATCATATCTAGTTATCTACAGTCTGGAGTTCTTTTTATTTTATTTTTTTTTGTTTCAATATATTTTTTATTTTAATAAGAATAATAAAAGAACATTGTATTTACAGTAATAACTAAAGGAACTATGTACAAAGTCCATAACAAACAATGCATTTCTATATACATACAGGAAATCGTTTAACATTTCAGCAATAAAGAATGCAACTTTTTCCAAGAAATGAATGTATGTGTTGAGTTTTTTGTCTTGAGCTTTATGTTTGAAATTTCTTTATCACACAGGGACTTGGATAAATAAACAAATTATTGGTTAAAAGAAAGAGGAGAGTTGTTTTTCCAATGTTTAGTCACAGCTTTTCTTGCTACAGCAAGTATTGACAATAATATATGTATCTGAGTTTTGGGTATAAACTCTGGAATCAGTACATTAAATAACTGAATCAAAAATTATACATTTATCATTCCATGGTGCTTGCAGAAATTTCTAAAATCATTCCAATATTATAATAACATCTTACAGGTAACAATCATATGATGCCAATCAGCATTATCTACATTACATCTCCAATATTTTGTGTCATTGTTTTTTTTTGTTATTATGCTTATTTTTGTGGTGCTAAGTAACATCTGTGGAAAAACTTCCAAGTATATATGTTCCAGTAGGGGGAGATTGTTGTTTTTGTTATCAATCTTAGAAAAAGTTTTTTGTTATTAGTAATGAATTCTTCATTATTAATTTTTGTAGAGTAATTCCAATATGAGGCATCTGTGAAGTTAAAATCTGATCTGATAGTTTTAAAAATCATAGATATGAATGAGGTGCCTTTTAAAGAGCTATTTATAATATTATACATCAGTTCCAAAGTTTTTGGTGTGTTATTACCATGTGTGTCTAATGACATTGATTTTATTGTAAAAAAATTCTCTACAGATTTGTATGTCAAGGCAGTTGTTTTTGTCCAAACTCTATCTAGCAATTAAATAGTTAGACAAATGAACTTTATTAATAGACAAGAACTGATTCCAATAAAGTAAGTTTCTCTCTTTAAAATAGTACATTTTTTGAGATCAAAGGAGATTAAAAATTTGTGAGTATAAGCAATTGGAAAGATGGATATTAATATTCTTTTGGTTAAGTGGTAGTTTGGGTGAATCTTTTGAAAATCAATAGTAAGTGACTAATGAAGGAACAGGATTTTAGATTCTGTTTATCTTGTGTATACTTTTTTAAAGACTACATAAACATATTTCTATTTAATTTAATGAGTTCAAAAAATGTTTTGTTGTTAGAATATAGTATTATTTCATGTATCAGTTTCTAGTGTGAAGAGTAAAAGGGACTTAACCATAAGAAAATCAAATTAAGGATAATTACATTTAAATAGAATTCAATAAATGGGAAATTAATACCTCCTTCTTCCCAGCTTGCAGTGTGACATAGTAAGGAAATCCTGTTTTTTTTTAGATGCCAAAGAAATATTATAAGATATTATTAATTTGATCCTGTTTTTTTTAGATGCCAAAGAAATATTATAAAATATTATTAATTTGATGAATTACTTTTTCAAGTGGGGGGGGTACTCAAGTACTGGCTGATGTATAAGATTTTGGGTAATAATACCATTTTAATTAACATTAGTCTATCTTCAAATGTAAAAAAAAAATCTATTCCAGTTATCGATGAGATTTGTAATTGTGCTAAGAGACACCTACCTATTTAATTTGTGTGGTGTCCCAGTTAAAGTATTTGCAATTTCTCATATTACTTGTGACATTCTTATTTATTAAAATGATTTGGGTTTTATTGTGGTTAAATTTTACTCTTGATAGACTTTCAAATAGATCTAGAGTATTCAGTAGATGATCTAGAGATGTCTCAATATCGGTACTGGTTAATAATGTATCATCAGCAGAAAGCTGTATTTTTGGGGATAGATCATTATTAATGGTATAGCCTTTAATATGAGTATTTTTTCTAATGTAATTAGCTAGATGTTCTACAGCAAAAGCAAAAAGCAGGAGGGATGAGGGCAATCTTGTTTAGTACCTTTTAAGATTTTGAAGGGAGATGATAAGAATGAACCTATCTTCACAAATGAAATGGAATTTTCATAGAGTTGTTTGATTAGTGTTAAAAAATCCAAGGAGAAATTATATTGTTGTGATGTCTTAAATAACTCTGACCAGTTAAGAAAATCAAACGTTTTATCTATATCAAGACTCATAATGGTCAGTTTTTTTGGCTATGTCCATTAGAGATAGAAGTTTTATTATACTATGTTGTACTTTCCTGTTTCTTATAAACTCCATTTGGTCACTTTCTATCAAGTTAGGAATTATGGAATTAAGTCAGTTTGCTAATATGGGCATAAAGATTTAATAGTCAATGTTTAAGAGTGAGATAGGTCTGTAAGATGAACAAAAGATAGGCTCTTTATTTGGTTTCAATACTGGTGAAACAAGCAAGTATTTATATGAGGGTGGGGTTATAGACAGTTTTGATTTCAGTAAATGCATCCAATAAAATTTGTAATATGTTATCAGGTAATATTTTGTATATCTCCGGGATTAACCCATCTAACCCTGGTGCTTTGTTGGTTTTTAGTTTACTTACTTGATCTTTTAATTCTTTAAAAGTAAATGTCTTGTCAATTTTGGCAACACTGAGTACAGTGAGATCATATTCTGAGTCTAGTGTTCACTCTACTTAATACAGAGAGAAGATTTGAGAATGCCAACCCACTTAGGTTCTCCCTTCCTCTCTCCTTGCACTTTACTAACAAAAAATGCACTTTATTCATCTGCTTTTACTGTATTTGTGTTCCCTCCTACTTTATTTTGCTTTTACCTCTTCTTAAAAGTACTCAATTTTATTTATTTTGCTGCATTTATTACTGCTTGGTAGTAGCCTGATTAAATAGTAACTGTTATTCTAAGTCTTTTGATTTAAGCACTTGGGCTTCATACTGGTTGTTTTACATTAAGAAGGTTTGTGGTCTGCACTATTGTGGCAGGACAGGTAGCTTACAAACTTTTAAGCTGGGAATTGCTGATTGAAGGCTTAGTGTCTGCTATTCTAAAAGTGTATTAGTTCTGGTTTAGCACTTTGGCTTCAGGCCAGTTATCCCACATTAAGAAGGTTTGTGATCTGCACTCTTGTGGGAGGAGAGGCTGGATTCTGCCCTTCTGAGGTGGAAATTTCTGGTCACAGGCTTATTGTGCCTGCTTATTTGAACTGTTTCTTTCTGAAATTGGTGCACCTTGTTGCTGTAGCATAGACCAGATTCAGGCCTGCTGAAGCTAGCTTTGCTTGTATAACTTGAGCACTGATCCAGGCCATCTTTTTGTGGAGAAGGTTCCCCCTGCACCCTAGTAGCAGGAGTGTGCAGTTAGAACTTGACTGATTGAAGACTGCTGGAACAGGGCTCAGTTTTGAGCTTTTTGATGGTTTATTGGGTAACTTGTTTAGATCAGTTTGTTTTATATATATATATATATATATATATATATATATATATATATATATATATATACATATATATATATATATGTGTATGTATATGTATGTATATATATATATATATATATATATATATATATATATATATATATATATATATAAATCGCACTTTATTCATTTGCTTTTACTGTATTTGTGTTCCTTCCTACTTCATTACTTGGGGCATTGACTACAACTCTGATCTGAGATATATAACAATAAGTATCCTTTTCTGTGCATTTAAAGTGTTTTTTTATTGTATCTGCTTGATTTTCTGAAAAAAAAACAAACAAAAAAATATACTTGTTTCCCACCTTTCTAAGCTAGTATAGTCTAGTTTTCAGGTTAGTGCTGAATTCAGGGTTGTGTTACAAATCTCTGTGTTTGCCCATATCTTACTTGGATAGAAGGAAGTTTCTGTGTTCACCTGTGAGAGAGGGGAGACTTGAGCAGCCTATCTGTCCTTGGCAGAGTGGTTTCAGCCCAGAAATTAGTAGTTTATTGGCCATTTTGGGCTAATTTCTATCTCTTTCATTTCCCTGCTATAAAAAACTGCATTTGTCCGGTTTTGTGCACCAGGCAGCACTGGTTAGCTAGGGTATAACTATTCCCGGCTCTACAAAGTCTCTTCTTCAATTTTTCCCTTGGAACTAGACAAACTTTCAACGTAAGCACTCAAGCCATTCATTTCTCAGCCCAAAACTTGCTAAAAACTCATAACAAGCACTTATTAACCCTAGCACTAGACCCCTCTATACTGTACAGAAGGACAAGATTCTCTATGCGACCTTACCAGACATTCAGTAAAACAGTTCACTGTACCTATCCAGGCATGTCCAAATGGCAGTTTCAGGTGTACTCTCCAGTCCAACTGGTGAATGTGGGAATTTTGATGCAATGTTACAACTGCCTCATGTACACAGACAACCCATTCCTTCTACCACCAAACACTAATACATGCGAGAGATGCAAATATACAGCCAAACTGGAGGCTAAGCTCTCTGAACCCAAAACTGGATCAGACAGTCAAGAGGAGAAGGGAAATACTTGCATCACACCACCAGTCTTACACTGACCCATTAAACCAGCACCGGCAAAAAACACGCATAAATACACAAAAACATACTCAGAGGCTCTAAATAAAAATCTGCAAAAGCAACAGAGACCTCCAAAACAGACATCCAAGCAACCTCCACCCCCAACACAAACCATAAACCACATACTTCACAAAACCAGTGTGCCAAGCAATCACAGCCCTTAAGGCAAAATAACATACCCAACAAACTAGTAATAGATGACTCTATAGTCAGGCACACTGATGTCTCACTCACTAGGCTGAATAAGGAGAAGGTTACTGTTAGCTGCCTATCGGGTGCCAGGATCCACCACATAACACAAGCACTCAGGTCACTCCAGAACAAGTACAAATATGACTCTGTCATTGTCCATGTTGGTGTGAATGACCTAAGCCATACCTCCCTGGACTACATGAAAAGAGACATGGAAGAGCTCTTTGATCATGTAGACCAGGCCGGAATGACACTAACCCTGAGTAGCATCCTACCCTCACCAAGAATGATACCACGGTATAAAGAAATAATTATCAATTTCAACAATTGGCTAAGTTTCTGGTGTCATTCAAAGTGGATCCAGTGTCTGTCTGCCTGGGATGACATGCTTGACAAGCCATGCTGCTTCACTAGAGACGGCTTGCACCTGTCACCCTTAGGCTTTTGAATACTGGCCAATGCTCTTGCCACCCCCATAGTGCCTTTTTTAGGCAAGGTTCAAAAGGCAAACATACCACCATAAATAGCACTAGTAACAAAAAACTGAGGGTAATGCTACTCAATACAAGAAGTCTAAACCTCAAAATGCATGCACTCGAAGCACTCCTCAGTATGGAGAAAACAGATATATGTGCAGTAACAGAAACCTGGTTTAAGGCTCCAGAGAGCACCCCAGCACTACCAGGCTACAACTCATACCATACATTTTGGCCACAGAACCCGGACTGAAATACAAAAGGCGGGGCGTATCCATATTCATCAAGGATACCCACACCTCCAGGTTAGTGGCACAGAGCAATGCTCCAGAGATCATCCACGTGCAACTAACAATGGGCAAAACTGCAATTCAATTTGTAGCTTGCTACAGATCACCTACCATGTCACAGGACCCCCATTCTGCATTTCTGGAAACACTGGGAAACATAAAGGTCCTACCAAACACCCTAATATTGGGTGATTTCAATTACCCAAACATTAACTGGGAGAACTACTCAAGTACTAGCTCCCTTGCCCGACATTTCCTAGAATTTATAAACTCAAATGCCCTGGATCAGCTGGTCAACACTCCTACCAGAGGTGACAATATATTGGACCTGGTCATCACCAACATGGGCGACCGGTGTTCCACACCGGAGGTCAACCCCTTGCTGGTTAGCTCTGACCATAAACTAATCACTTTGGATATCCACATTCCACCTCCACCCCCGGACAAGGAAACCACCATGAAAAACATTTCAAAAGCAAACTTCATGGTACTTAAGACTGAGGTGGAAAGTTTCAAAGCCCCCATGCTAAAGGATAACACTGTCCAAGCTGCAAAATCCTTTACTAATGCATTCTATGGGGACCTACAAGAATGCATGGATCATGCTATCCCAAGCAAAACTAAGACTCACTCCTCCAAGAAAAGGAAACCAGTCAGGTGGACCACTGCCATAAACAAGCTATACAATAGAAGGAGGAAAGTAGTACAGAAAAGAGTAAAATCCCAAGAAGGGAAGACATCCCTGATCAGTATCAGCAAGAAACTACGATCCCTCATAAAATCATCTAAGGCGGGCTTTGAAAGAAAAATTGCCAAGGACACCAAAGATAACCACAAGACATTATTTAGCTATGTCAAGAATCTAAGTGGCAATGCTCAGATCTGCTCGGAGTTAGTGCAGAATGGTACAAAATACACTGAACTGATCGATACAGCCAACATCCTGGCAGACAGGTTCTGTGCAAACTTCACCCCTGTCTCACCCCCAAAAGAGCACATAACCATACCAGAAGAATGTAGAGCCCCTGAAATCACAGACACTCAGGTTAAAACAGTCCTCTCCAAAGCCAAAAACACAGCATCAATGGGACCTGACGATGTCCCAGGCTGTGTCCTACATGAGCTCAAAGGCAAACTAACCCCTCACCTAAACACACTCTTCAAACTCAGCCTCTCCACAGGCTATGTACCCATAGAGTGGTGTACAGCAATGGTTATTCTGCTCCACAAAGGTGGAGCCACAACAGATCCCAGGAACTATCACCCTATATGTCCGACTAGCTTGGTCTGTAAAGCTATGGAGCGCATCATCATGGAACTCATTAACAGAGACATTGGGAAAGGCCAAACACTGAACACTACCCAGTTCGGCTTTGTTAAGTGCAGATCTTGTCTCCTAAACCTGGTGGACTTCTTTGAGACAGTTACCAAGGCTATAGATGAGGGATAGGTGGTACACACAGCCTACCTAGACCTCGCAAAGGCCTCTGACACCATTCTCCATTCTGGTAGTACAGACAAGCTCATCAGCCTGAACATAAACCCCTACATCATAAGATGGGTTGCCAACTGGCTCATGGACAGAACCCACATGGTGAGAGTTGCAGGAGCTAGGTCCAAATCAAAACTGGTTACAAGTGGTGTTCCCCAGGGCTCAGTCCTAGGACCCCTCCTGTTTGGCATATACTTCTCAGAGGACAGGCAAGCACAGGAGGACTATGGCTGACCAAGTTCACAGATGACTGCAAACTAGTGGCTATAATTGACTCTCTGGCTGACACAGACATCCTCCAAAAGGGTCTCACTGAGACAGATACCTGGTGTCAAAATCATGGCCTCAAGCTAAATGCCATAAAGTGCATAGTCATCCCCTTTGGAAAAAAATGAAGTACCCACAAACTACCACGTAGGTGGTAATCCCCTAAATACGGAAAACATAATAAGGGATCTGGGGAACCAAGTAGATAGTAATCTCTTGTCTGATAATCACATTGCCGAAGTGGTTAGAAAATCCTTCTATGTGGCCCACCTAATCACAAAAGGGTTCACATCCAGATCAAAAGATATCATTGTGCCCCTCTACTCATCACTCATTAGACCCATCATAGAGTACAACGCCCCATTTGGGATGTACCTTACAAGACACCTGCAACAGCTAGAAAGACCACAGAAATACCTCACCAAGAGGATCACTGGCCTCAAACAGATGCCCTATACAGCTCGACTGAAGAAACTCCAGCTGTACTAGGTTGCATACTGCCTACTCAGAGGTGATCTCTGCCTGACATATAAGGCCATGTCCAACCCAGAATTGATGGACATGCTCCACCTAAAAAAAAACATTATCTCCTCAAGCCACATGCTCTAGGGATCTAAACCTCACCACAAGAATAAATAAGATGTGCTGGAGGGATAGATTCCTGTCCCAGAGACTTCCCATGCTTTGGAACAAGATTCCAATCTACATTAGGCAGAGCTCCTCGTTAACACTCTTCAAGAGAAACCCTAATGAGTGGATGGGAAACAGGAAGTTTACCTCGGGGATCACTTCAGTGGCTCTGCTGGACAGAGGCACAGGGAACTAATCTAAGGGGGTGGCGAAAGCCAACACATTCTGGCTAGGCTTATAAATGCCTTCAGGCAGATAGCCTAGTACCTACCTATGAACCTATCAGCAAGAGATAGAAATTATGAAATGTTGTTTTTTAGAAATGTTCTAGATTTTTATTATTCATTACAGCTGGTGTAGCAATATTCAAATTTTCATGATATTTTCTAAAATATTATAATATACTACTCAAGTCAGTTACTATTATCCTTTTCATATTTTCTGTATATATTATTTCTTTTATATGTTTTTTTCTCATTTAGACACTT